>NC_142063.1:200854756-201157047 GCF_059756535.1 Pantherophis guttatus | reverse complement strand
ACAAAATAAATCAAATAGGTAGGTGTGTGTGTGCATTTGTGTGTGTGTGTGTGTGCATTGCTCACATGTGAGTATGCAAAGGGAGGTGAGGGAAGCCTCTTCAAAAACTCAGAACTAGTTGTTGCTTTAGCTCTGCAAGTCATAATCACAACAAACTGCAATGTTGATGCAGGGCTGTATTTTCACTGTACTAATATGCATCGTCGTATATACATGGCTGGCCTGCTCCCAGATGTATTAGATGCAGTTTCTGCACTACTGGAAATAAAGAGGATACTGCTTGCTATCATTTGTCTAACCTCCCACTAGTACTTTTTTAAATAAAGAGAACTGTGTTAAATCAGAATGAGCAGAGTGTCTGGTTGTGCAAATGGTGAGATGGGTGCCCTAAAACTAGGGCATGAAAATTATTCTTTGATTTAAAAAAAATGCTTCCAAATATTCAGTAAAACCAAAGCGGGTATAGTTGTCTTTTTTAAAGTTGTGATTTTAAACTCTCTTCTAATTTTTATCTTTTTGGTTTATAGGTATTCATTCGGCTCCAGTAGAAAATGATGACCATACTGGAGAAATGGTGAGCAGAAAACTTATTTATCTAAGTGAAATTTATCAGGTCACTTTTGTAGGAGGAGGAGTGGCAGGGCCTGGGCCAGGGTTAAGAGAGGGATCAGCCTAGAATTGTTATTTTCCCACAAGCAGACTAAATTCAACCCCTCTTGAATTATAGTTGACTAGATTCTTGTGGATAAGCATGACCAATAAATCAGCTTAATTGGAACTTAACACATGGTCCTGATTATTTGCACCTGACACCTTTCACAGATTATTAGAAATACTTGCATGCTCTAGAGACATACAAAGTGCCTTATACATAGGCACTACCATGTTTTAATGGATGACAACTCCTTTGTTTGGAGTAAGGACCTTTCAGAACAATTTAGCAAGGGACAGGATCAGGAGTCTTTTGTGAGCAAGATAATTTAATGAACCTGATGGCCTCCTCTTCTCTCATGCATTTTTTTTTCTGGATTGTGCCCAATTCAACATTTCCATATGGATGTTGAAACCAGAGAAATGTTCATTCTCTTCCCATATTTCTGTTGTCAACCAAAACATCTCTTCAAGGAGTCAAATTTTAAAATATTAAAAACAGGAACACAAAATGTTTACATTGAGACTCCTTAAATCTAACTGAAATCATGGGAATTCCAGCTACTATGTCTCATTAGATAGTATTCATAGCAAGTCCAAATCATGGTATCCTATCATAGAATCTTTCCTTAAGTGTCCCTGAATTAACTCAGCCATATCTTATATGAAATAAAAACAACTGGATTTGTGTGGCACTTCATAGTACAATATAGGATATCTGACTGGTGTTTATATAATTTTAAACCTTTTATATTTTCTGTCTTCTCAAAAAAGCAGGATCACCATAACTTTCTTGGTAGATACTAAAATTGAGATCATTGCAGGAAGAAGATGGTGTCATGAGGAGTGCAGAAAATGTTGATGGCAAGCTGGCTACAAAACTACTGTACCTTGACCCAAAATTCAGCAGCATGATTCTATGGGGATTAGATCAGTGGTGGGTTGCTCCCGGTTCGGGCAAAACTGTAGTGGAGGTGGTGGGAGGCTCCGCCCACCCACCCAGACGTCATCAAAAATGATTTGCGCATGCGCAGAAGCACAGCACGTTTGCAAAGCGAGTGCACGCACCCATGTGCTACCGATAGCGAACCGGTAGCGCTAGGTTTTGAAATCCACTACTGGATTAAATACCAGAAAAATATGGCTGAAGTTTCCATGTGGGGCTTGAAGCCCTTTGAAATAAGTAAGGCATATGAAAAAAACAACAACGTTTTTGTTGGTGTCACATGGTTTGGAAATCTACTGGCCTAAACTTTTGGATTTCCTCCTCTTGTTTATATCCCGATGGTGAAAATAAAGATGCAATTATTTAGCTAGGCATTTTTTGTTTTGTTTTTTTGAGCAACTATTAAATAAGTTAGAAATTTAGTTTCCTTTGCTTCAGGATTACTTACTCACTTGGAATTTTCCAATTATAAATTTGTTTTCCATGTTTATTATTTTAATCAGCTTGAATATTTGGTTGAAATATTTCAAAACTAAATGAATCATCTTCCTTTTGATCTAGATAACCCGATGTATTATAGAAGTCCTTTTGAACAGTCTGTCAAAAGGCAACGCTCCGCTTATTAATCCACAGTGTAAGGAGCTTCTGAAGAAAAGTAAGTGCGTATCTTTAAAAAAACTAACATGCTTTCCATGATCAGCCTTTATATTAGTTGAACATTACATAATATTGTAATATTTATGTAATGTGGACTGGGAGACTTCCAAAATTGCTCAATTACAACTTCCAGCAGATTTTACCATTACTACTAGAGATTGCTGAAAAATGTAGCTCAACAATATCTGAAGAAACATATTCCAAGTTCCTAGTGTAAATGGAATCGACAGTGGCTTAAGAATCCACCATCTTTCTTATTTATTTATTAAATTTATCTGACTGCCAGAATAGAATAGAATAGAATAGGATAGGATAGAATAGAATAGAATAGAATAGAATAGAATAGAATAGAATAGAATAGAATAGAATAGAACAGAACAGAACAGAATAGAACAGAATAGAATAGAATAGAATAGAATTCTTTATTGGCCAAGTGTGATTAGACACACAAGGAATTTGTCTTTGGTGTATATGCTCTCAGTGTACATAAGGAGAATAAAATACATTCATCAAGAATAAAAAGATACAACACTTAGTGATAGCATGGTTGTAAAAGAGTAGGTACTCCTTTATGTGCATTCTGTGATCTGATTTTTTTTTAGGTCAGATTAAGTATTTGTATCCATTCGGATTGTAAATACAGATTCAAAAATTGCTGATTTCTACCCATAGTGCCCAAAGAAGAGCCCCTTTGTTTTCTTTGCTACAGCTTGATGGCATGGTTGTTGCCAGGTGAGAGTTGAGGGAATGTTGGGGGAATAGTGAACAAGTGTTGAAGTCAGTACTGACCATTGTGAGGTATACACAAGATAATAATAGTACAAAGAAAAAAAAATTCCATGGTTGTTGATTCTCCTCGGGAGGTCTGAAGAGACAGGGAAAGTGGAAGAAAATCAGTGACAGAAGACAAGTAGCCCACAATAAACATGAAAATATAATGGTATTATAATGAGGAATCCACAGTATATTTTGTTTTGTTGCAGGTGAACAACAAAAACAAAAAGAGAAAAATGTTCAACAAGACATGGAACTTGGCACAAGAACCTTATCAGAATCAGAAGAATTAGCTAAGCAGTCAGAAGGGACTGTGAGAGAAGAACAAGATGTGAGTGAAGAAGAGTTTAAAAGACAGACAGAAGGAGATGCTAAGTGGCATCTGGAAACGAAAAAATATGCGGGAAGCAGCAACCCACAAACTGCCTCCCAAGGGACCTCTTATGCTTTGGATAGAGACCATAAAGAAGAGAAAAAGAAAGAGAATGAGAAAGGAGCTGAGGAAGATAATTACAAAAGAAACCACCATAATGGGGATGGAGGCAAAGAAAAAAAGGGCAGCGAAGAAGCAGAGTCTGAGCCTCTAGAGAAAAAGTCCCTTCTTACATCTGGAAAAGTGAATGAGGAAGATTACAAGCATTCTCATGGGCAAAAGTATGTGGAAGAAATAATTCAGAGTCAAGAAAGGGAAAATGAAGACAGTGAGGAGGAGGAGGAGGAGGAAGAAAAGGAAGAGGAGGAGGAGGAAAGTAATGAAAAGTATCGTCATAGTTTTCATGAAGAATTTGAAGATTCTTCGGAGAGGGATGGTGGCGAAACAGAGAAGCAAGACCACAAATCAGGACATTACCGAAGAAAACCAAGATTGGGTAAGTTCTCTGAATACAACAATCATCGTATTGGTGAAAAAAGGGGCTCATCTGAAGAGCCCAGTGAGGAAGAAAGTGAATTCTGGGCTAAAAGGAGTCATCACCCCAACCATTATGAGCGAGGACATTACTTTGTGGAGCCAAGAAACGCTATTGAAATGCATCGGTCCGAGGAAATGGAGAGAGAGAACAGGAACCAAGGATATTGGGATCAACACTACCCCAGCCAAGAGGACAGTGATGAAGACATGAAGCAACAGAGTGAGGAAAATGAAAGGAAACAGTATCAGTACATGAGGAAAAGACTTTTCGGTGGGCCATCAAGCGAGATTAGACATCACTACGAACTAAGGGTCCCTTACAGCACAGCAAGGAAGGAAAATGGAGATATGAAACAAAGCCATGATAGCATAAATGAGAAATGGCACCATGACCAACCAAGTGTACAGCTAGAGATGGCAAAACCACAAAACAAGGAGAGAGAAGATGGAGAGCAGCAACTCAGCAGCCAAGAAGAAAAGCACTATCCTAGTAATGATGGAGAGCTAGAAACTCCACACTATAGCGAGAGAGGAAAACACTTTGAGAATAAAAGGACTCTTCTGCTAGAGGAGGGCTACCCAAGAAGCCACTATCTTGTAGAAAATGTGAAAAGAGCTTTAAAATCATTTTATTCCCAACAGCCCAGGTGGAAAAACAGACCTGTGGACAAGACTGCTGACATCATCAATCCACTGTTGGAGAGTGAAGAAGAACGCAAGTCCCACTTGAATAAGAGGGAATTCTTTCCTGAATATAATGATTATGACTTGTGGGAGAAGAAACAGATCCTGGATAGCTTAAACCCCAAACAGGACAACAATAACAATCCTGAGAGGCTATACAAACCTGAGATAAAAAGGCAGTATGATAGAATGGATGAGCTGGCCCATCTTCTGAGCTACCGGAAAAAATCTGCAGAATTTCCAGAATTGTACAACTCAAAAGAAGACATTGAAAGGGGACATGTAATAAGAAATGGCAAGGACAAATTTAATCAGAGGCCTCTGACACCAGAAGAGGTATTTATTTTATGATTTCTAAGAAAGCTAGAACAATTCTTTTCTAAAAAAGTCTTTTATTTCAGCAAAATAATACAGTAGGTGTCTAGGCGCAACATGATCATACGTTAGGGTTATATTCTCAGTATCATGCTGACAACTTTGTACGTGATCAAAAAGTATGAAGCCCTGTTATTTCAGGCTTCATACAATATTCAAATAACTGACAGGACCATCGATGTGTTCCAATTAATAATCTGGTTTTAGCTGTCTTTCACTTAACCTTCTCTGTCTCTAGGTATCATTTACACTTGTACTTCATTGGAATGATGCAACCTGCTGAAGTTGCTTCATACTTCCTACTGAAATTGTCAACAAAACTGGATCTTAAGGGGAGGAAAGAAAAATTCTTGAGTGTTAAAATATCTAGAAAGCTGTCATTCAAGGGCATGTTCTGATTTATTTAGCGTAGAAGATGTTAAGACTCCATGTAACTTATTTGAAATAAATATATCTAGGATTGCACAATCTACTTAGTCCCTGTTTAAATCAACTTCTTTGTCATGGCACGGCAAAGCATTGGCTAAAATCAGGTGACTGATTTTCTGCAAAGAATTTTCTTCTGGGGATAATCTGTAACAATCTTTCTAGTTATAGACTAAGCTAGAATTAAATCTTAGTTCTGGTTTCATTTCTTAAAAAATACCTGAACAAAAGGTAAGCTCCATGAAGTCATACATATATTTTTTTTTAAAGAAAGGCATTCAGATTGTAAGCCACTAGGCTCGTTCTTCTTGCTTTAAATTGATCTAGTTAAAATAGCTGCCTTTCTGGACTGAGATCAGCTGCTAAGACAGGCAAATAGTCTTCAAGTGTTGCTTTTAAGGCATTCACCACATTTTTCAATGTAATATGGACAAGGACTAACTAAAATGCTGAATAGGGAATACTTTGACCCAGACCAGTCACTTAATCTAAGATTTTACTCAAGCAAGATACTTCTGTGTATATACATACATGCATAGCTGAATGACACCCAACACTACATCATCACAATAGTAACCTGTTTAAAATAGAGTAACCAAAATGTCATTTGAAATCTGTTCTGTTCATGTGTTCATTTTAATTCTGGGCTGCGGGCCTCATTTCCTCCCATGCTTCCTATTTAGAAATAGTCAGATTTCTATCAGGCTGCCTACATTTTCAGGAATGACACATCCTGACTTTCAATATTACACAACGTGGTATATCAGGTCTCACTGAAATAACTGTACAAGCGAGTGTGCAGTGACATAACTGCCATACTATAAATTCATGTTCTGGGAAAACCATCCAACCACATAACTTGACAAATGATCAGTGCCAAATATTCTTAACATTAACTATGAGGATGCAGAAAAGAATTAAAAATCTGAAGAAAAGCATGAAGATGATTTCTGGTCATTTTGGCAAAACATAAACAATTGGCACTTATAAACTGATTCCTAGAGAAACTGTAGTTCTCTATAAATACTAAGTCAAACTCACAAAATATGAGTTACTATAGTACATAAACATGATAAATGGCACAGGTTAACATTACATGGTTGATCTTCCTGTTTAGGAATCATCAGTATGCTTCGATGGAAAGTAAGATTAATTTCATCGTGCTCTCCTTACGGAAACGGATCACATGAATCATAAAAATAGACTGCACAAGTATTTAGAAGCTCTTCCTTACATTTCCTTTCTCAGTTTTCTTGAGTGAAGTTTGGGAGATTATGCATTTACAAAATTTTATTGCAATAAAATCACATTTTAAAAGTATTTTGCAAACGTTACATAGGTAATTAAAATAGAATGTTTAATTCTTACAGAATCTTTTTCTGATCAATTTCTTGACTGTTGTGAAAGCAGCTTCTGGATGTCCCCACACACGTATGCATACATATGTTGCTTACTTTATACAGCCTTAATAGAAAAGGCTATTGGAAGAGCCAGGAAAAGTAACTAGAGCTACATTAGAATTAAAAATCCAAACATAATTACTTGCATATGAGCCATGATCAAATTTAATTAAATCTAAATCTAATAAGATCACTAAGCAGTACAATTGCATGAATTTCTCACAATCAAATTCTCAGAATAAAAAAGTGATCTATGCTTTTAAGGTGCTAATCTACATGGATTTCCTTTTTCATTATCACAGGAGAAAGAACTGGAAAACCTGGCTGCTATGGATCTGGAACTGCAGAAGATAGCTGAAAAATTCAACAATAAACAGAGAGGATGAATTTTATTTGATGTAATGTGGTATGGCGAAGAGTAGCTTTATTTAAAGTATCCTGTATTTACTAGTAAAGTCACTGCCTCAAATGTTGTTCTTCTCCCTAATTAGAAATAGTTTACCATCCTTTAAATATATAATTTACACCAGTACAAAGCATCTTTCTGTTCCAAAAGATTTGTTCAGATCAGCATGAATTCTTGCCTTCTGAATTTTGAAATGTATGAGGATAATTGTGTGTGCGTTCTTCAGAAATATATTATCTCGGTAAAAAATAATAAACTTTACATTGTCTACATACCGTAGTTAACTGCATGTGCTCCTGCATAGCTTGTTTATGATTTACATAGTTAGATTTGTCAGAGGAGACACAGTAACATGCTTATAAGTCTATATTGAAATTAGGTTTTTTTGTTCCTTATAAATTAGTTGTATATTCTGTAGTACCATAAAATCTACTTTGGGAGTCTGACAGCACCAAAATAGATGCACCATCTACTTCTATATTGTTATGAGATAAACTGAACACTCACAGTTTATGAAAAAAGGACACTGGCTGCAGCCCACTCACAAAAGCATTGAATGTGCTTCTTAAACTACCCACAAAGTTTCTATGGAACTGTATTTTTAAAGTCATTGATACATAAGTGGTTAGCTACATAATTGCTGCCTTATTTATAAATATAATAAAGGCAGGATTAAAAGAAACTAAAATAAATATTCACATCATTTATAGTAATTAATTTTAATGTAATATGTATTTAGTTTTATTGTACACTCATTGACTTTATTTTGGGCTCACTCACTTTTGGCGATATGGTTCTCACCACACTACTCAAGCAATACAAAAATTAGAGATACCCCAGCTTTAAAACAAAATGAAATCTTAACCATCTGGTAGTATCAGAATACCTGAAGGAATTACGATAGTGAGGTATTCAACAGGACAAAGTTTCTGCTTTTCATCATATTCTGATGCTGATGAAGAACTTCGTGAAACTTCCAACTTGTTATTTTGTAGCTGTTAATTCCAGTAGCATTTAAGCAGATTCTTTTTATTCATCTTGATAACAGGCCTGGAAAATGCTGATTCCTTTATATGAAAGCGAGCAGGCTTTGTTTATTCTCCAAAAGCACCAGTAGTATCAATGATTTTTATTAGAAACAAAAAAATTTCTACTGCACTGATTGTAATGTACGATTTCAGGGGCCAAGATTTCAGCACTTAAGGACTGCTAGCCAAAGGCATTCTGGCCTCAAAATACCAAACCAGTCACACAAATATCAAACTCATTAAACATTTAATTAAAAAGTTAAATGACTATAAAACATGGGAAGCACAATTGTGGATAGGTATGTTCGCTATTGATCTGAGGTAGTCAATATTTTCATAGGTCATTTATTATAACTAGCATTCTCTATTCTTGATTCTGATTGCCACCTACTGAATGTTGGAAATATTGCTTCATATCATGAGCATAAATGAACATTCCTTCTGCTTTTTCAAGGCCAAATTAAATAGGTTGGGGAATCAACTACAAGTGATTTTTCTTCCTACCATAACTCAACTGAGAAAGATTAAAATCTGAGAAAGTAGGCTAATAACCTGGATTCACAGGGTATTTTCCAGAGGAAAATGTCTCCAGGTTGATTTTGTACCTGAAGTATATGTGAACTATGCATTTGTTGCATTTATAGACTGCCTTTTTCTAGATCACTGAAGTGCATGGGGGAGCAACTCCTCAATATTGTTAAAGTAATAACAGTTTAAGTTTTTATGGGCTATGTTACACATGACTCTCACAGAAGCTGTTATTCAATGTTTACATGCTTAATGAAACTGATTAGACAAAATTGTTCAGGGACCAGAATGAACTTCCTAACTGAGGTGGGAAATAAACATACATTTTAATGATTGGGCCCCAAGTTTCAGGTTTTAGATTACATTATAGATTTCATTGTTGTTAAAATTAGAATGCCACAGGATTTTAAACTGTTCCATCCTGCTGAAATGCTTTTAAGTTAGCTAACATCATACATGGGATACTATTATAGTTTGGCTACTAACTTGCATAACACTTGAGGCACTTGCCTATGTTAACCAATGAGATGAAAGCTTTTGTTTATGTGCCATCACGTCAATGTCGCCTCTTAATTTTCTCTACGACAATCTATCTCTAACCTGGTCTTTCAAGTCTTCAGATGGTGCATTCATCATCACCGTAACTGAGTCCATCCACCTTGCTTGCTGGTCATCCTCTTCTCTTTCCTTCCACCTTTCCCAGCAGTGCAGTCTTTTTCAGAGAGCTAGATCTTCACATAATGTGTCCAAAGTACGATCATTTGTACCTTATCATTTCGCCCGGAGTGACAATTCTGGGTTGATTTGTTTGATGACCCATTGGTCCATGGTATACTCAAGAGTCTTCTCCAACACCAAATTTCAAGTATTTAAATTGCTTTACAAAACAATTTACATAGCTATCCAGCAAGACTTTCAATATGGGTATGGAAAAAAAAAAAAAAAGAGCAAAACTCCAGTAGAAGGTAACACATTGTACACAAAGCATTCTTTGCTTTCTCAGCCTTGCTGTGATATATTCTAGTGATGTAGTTAGTTATTACCAAGTTCATGGCACAGTAAGTTTTTAGCTCCCCGGTTCTGCTTTAACTTAATTACTTAGCAAACCAAGCTCTGCAGTGGATGCAATGATAACGCAGCCAAGTGGCGGCTAGATTTTTATTTATTTATTTTCAAAGACATTTGCACAGGGTTCATAGGAATATTTGTATGTGTATGTGAGTAATCCTTGCCTTACAAAAGCAAATGAGACTGGAATTGCTGTTGCTAAGCGACACAGCCATAAAGCATGGAATCAGGTGATTGTATCTCTTAGTGACAGTAATTCCAGCAGTCCCAGATATTGTCATTAAACAAGGACTTCATGTGACCATGACTTCCAACTTCCTGCCAGCTTTTACCATTGATTTTGCTTGTGGGAAGCTGGCAGGGAACCCCAGAATTCAGGATCGCATGACCGCAGCTCACTGCAATGTGATAATTGTGAGCTGGGTGCAAAGCACCCAGAATGCAATTACACAACTGTGGGGACACTGTGATGCTGGACCTCCAAGGACCAGTTGTAGGTACCACTCATTCTGCCCCACTGTAACGAAATACCGCCCAGTCGTCTTCTACAAGGGATTGTTTATTTATTTATGTATTTATTTATTTACCAGTTTCATAAGGCTGCTCAAACAATGTGATTCCAGGCAGTACCCAACAAATGAAAAAAAAAATCCTAAAAAAGATCCATGTAACATTAAAACATACATGATATACTATATAAATTTGAAATATAGAATATGCTGGTAATCAAGCACCATAATAAAAACAGCTGAAGGGGAATCCCATTCAACCAGCCCCAAATGCTTGTGGGGAAAAGCCAAGCCTTAAAGCTGATTGTTGATTATCTTCTTAAATTAAAAATAAAGGATTGCTCTATGATCTGGATTCAAAGGGGAAAAAGTGATTTAGACCATGTTTATAGAAGAATCACCACACTGGCCTACAGTTCTTTCAATCAAACCCATCTATTTCAAGGATCTTTTTTTATATCTCTTTCAAATGGGTCTGTCTCTTTTTTCTTTATTAGACTCTTTATACCGTAACTTTCTTTCCCTGAGTCATTCAAGACGGCTTATAAAAGCAGTGTACAAATGCTAAGAACTGAAGAAATAAATTAAGCTGCAAAAACAGCAACAGATCCAAAATTAAAACTGAAAGATATGATCAATGTTCTAAATCTTGACTCCCAAGAGTGTATCAAGAATTTCATGGCCCCTATTGAGATACATATCTAGCTAGAACTTGTTTGAATTTGGGTGAATGGGGATCAATTCACAAATACAAGACAATACAGAGCCCAATACAATGGCAGGTGAACTTTTGGGGCCAATGAGCCCATTGGGAAACACACCAGCTGGTTGCCATCCTGAAGGCTTCTTACTTTAACAATCCTCTCTTGCTTAAAAGAAAAAATAATTCATGTATCACAAAATAATATAATTTATTCAAATGCAAATTTACAGATTAAAAACTCCACATAAAAATATAGTTATTACATGTTAAAAAGATGGAAACCAGGTTTATTTTTCTTTTTTTTAAGTATTAAATGAAAACAGACTAGCATTACTTCTAACATTTCCAAAGTAATATGTAATGTGTTTTTTTTTTAAATTAATAATGGTTAAAATATGCAATAGTCTAGCATTAATCTTGCATTTCTCACTGATAATAGTACAGCATTTTGAAACATTCATTTCACTTAGTTAAAAAAAACATTGATTTTAACAGAAATGGAAATGGGATTAGTGTAAACATGGTTTTTGAATTCAAAACAAAATTCTGAAATAGAATCGAGCTGGACTTTCAGTCAATTTTTGCAACATTTCCAGGAAGACTGACACTTAATCATATTCTTCTAAAGCAGGGATATCAAACTCAAGGCCTGCGGCCCTGATGTGGCCTGAGGGATGCTTAAATCTGGCCCGTGAGGTCAGCCTGGAAATATCAAAGGACCGGCCTGCGGTGCCTCTGCTGGCCAAAACGGGCCACAGGCAGGCTGCTTGCAGCCCCCGTGAGGCCCATTTTTGGCCAGCAGAGTGCTTTTGGAGGCTGGGGAGGCAAAAAACGGGCTGCGCGGAGGCTCCGTGAGGCCCGTTTTCAGCCACTATGGCCTCCAGCAGCACTCTGCTGGCCAAAACCAGGCCACATGGAGGCCCCATGAGGCCTCCACTCAGCTGGCCAAGTGCTGCAGGAGGACTGGATTACAATTATGTGGCCTAAAGTAAGTGCCTGATCTGGATAGAAAATAAACAACATCCTATGTTAATACTACAGTTTAATGCCAGATTTTACATGCTGTAGGTCAATTTAATCTACAATCAACAATCCATAATTGACAGCCATTTCCATTTATTATCCTGGAAATTTATCCCTGCTGTTAGGTCTTGTATTATCACGTTATTTATGCTATTGTATTTTTATTATTAGTTGAATAGTATAAATAGCTTTTCCAGGCAATAGTATAAATTGCCTAGAAAAGCAATTTACTATTAAACAACGGGGTATAAATTTAGAAATAAAAAGTTTAGTGGAGTATGAAGAATAAGTAATAAATGTTTGCCTGTAATATCTGGTAGAAGAGACAGAAAAATTGTTATAGTAAAGAACTGTGGAAAAAAAGAAGGGAAAAGCCACATCTTGAGCCTGTGTCAAACACCCACCATGATCCCCCCACCCCCACCCCCACCCATCCGAGGTCAAACACAACCCTGATGTGGCCCTCAATGAAATCGAGTTTGACACCCCTTTTCTAAAGTAATGCTCCATAAGTTATGGGGACGACCTAAGTCTGGAATGACATTGGCAATAAAAACATTTGGTTGAACCTGATTGATTTAAAAAAGAACCTTCAGTTGCAAATGGAAAACAAAGTGCATTCCGCTGGGCCTTTAAATTCAGTTAGTAACAGAGCACAAGGATAATTTCTTGAAGCATTACTGGTGTTCTTGAAGCTTACGCTTTTTAGAAGATGGCTCGTCTAAGCAGTCACTGGTATTTATGCTTTCATTTTTAACAGTGATACCTGTCAGTAGGTACCCACCGCCACCACTTATTATCAATTTGGGATGACTTCGATCTGGCAAGATCTTAAAAATAAGAAATGGCAAATAAGCTATGTAATAATTGCAGTACTAAAGCACATTCTGTGAGGCTCATGGATCAGACAGCAATAAAAGATTTCAAGAAGACACATATTAGACAAGTGTAAAAATCAGACAGTCGATGCCACTTAATTTGCCTTGCAGAAATTTCATAAAAAGAAATTCTTACCATTATGCTACATTGATGAGTTATGAATCAATTACAATATCAAACTAAATGAATATTTTTATTAGGTCATTGACCAGAATTGGAAACAAAAATACATTAACAATAAAAACAAAACAAGATAAAATATACAATAAGTGGCAGGCTTGCCAGTGAATAATCAGAGAATAGTTATAATATGAAATTACTTTGCATAGTCTGAACAATGATCTACCGTATTTTTCGGACAATAAGATGCATCCCCCCAAATGTGTGGAAATGTCTGTGCATTTTATAGAGCGAATATTGCGGTTGTGGGAGGGGGGTTGGTGCGGTGCCGATCAGCTGTTCTAAGTGGCGGGGATTGCTGCTGCTGCCCCTTTGTGGCAATTGATGGCGAACGGGCCGTGGTGAACGAGTTGCGGCGGCGGCGAACGGGCCACAGAGGCAGATTTCCCCCCCTTGTTTTCCTCCTCTAAAGCTAATGTGCATCTTATAGTCTGAAAAATACGATATTTTCTATTCCCCATTTTTTCATAATTTCAAATATCTATTTGATCAGAGATGCATAATTTCCCTGGTTTACTTGCATTTTCTGCGGTACATATATGTTTGTAATTCTTACCTGATAGTTTCGTAACCATGTTTCAGAAAGTTTCAGATTAATGACACCACCTTTCTCTCTCAGTTTTGCATAACATTCTAGTAGTGGCTAAAACAAGAACATCTGGTTATATGAATTTACTGAAAAAAATCTTTAAAAAGATTAAATTAAGAAAATATATTAGGTTCACCTCTTTATATTGGCAGTAGACAACAAAAGGCCTTGAAGGAGCTACCAGCTCTAACAATAGGAGTAATAAACTTGTTGGATGAAATCGACTGGCTACAATTAAACTGTAATGGAAAGTTAGACACAGGTTAGCTGCATTTCTAAATATCAAGACTGTTACTTTTTGGCTATGAAAAGATACAAAAATAATTTGAATCCCAGATTAAATCTTAAAAAAACATGGAAGGAAAAGGCTTCAAGTTACAGTGGTGATATGAAACCAGGTGGTTTTGCCAAAATTTGAGGAAATGTTGCTGCCCACATTAAGGAGGGCTAAATTAGAGAGGCTTTCTCAGATATAGATTAGAAACAATTTTTTTCATGAATTTCCTCAACTTTATTTTAGATCTGAACCATTATCTTTTAATGCACTTGTTATTTTCCTTATATAAGGACTTTTAACCCTATAAACAGGCTGAACCATTCACCATAGCTGATATACTGAAGAATCCTCTCCATCATAGGGATAACTGTACAGGCTATTGTCATCCTATCAGTGCTGAAAATATTTTGAACATTTACAGAATTTTTCGATCTAACACAGAAATTTAACAAGCTAATGAAAAAAAGGAAAATCCAGAAAGGGCTGAGCCTTGGCTTTAAGTTTCAAGCTATATAGACAAGTAACCCTTATCCACAAACGATGAACACTAACACACCCAGTTACATTTTTAGAATGGCAAATTCTCTTTTGAAAGCAATTACAAAACAAGATATTTCTGGACATGTTCAATATTACAAGAGAGCTCTCACCCATCAGCATCCTTGTTTTTCAATAAAGCAGCAGCTGCTATCAGCTTTCTCTTCTTTTCCTCTTGTTTCTTTTGTTTGTCATGTGTCTAAAATATGTATAAATTCAGATTAAATGATTTTAAGAACTAGAGAAGTTCTAAAAACAATTCTCTCTGCAATATTTTGCAAAAATACACATTTTAGGCTGGTTTGGGCTTAATTTTCTAATGCCTTCCTCAAATTTAAAGGTCCACTTGAAAGATGTTAAAAACAACAAAATGTATTCTAGTGCTTCAACCTGAAATACTTCAAATAATTAAATATATTGCTAATTTTTTTAAAAAAGTAACTTGTGTTAAATATTATTGCAATAAAGTCAGATAATTATCTTACATCGCTATATATCAGCTTTAGACACTGAAATATTTTAACTTATAGCTGACTAAATATGAACAGAAATCACAATTATTCCAAAAATATTTCACAATTGATAAAATTATTTCTGTGCTATGACTATATTTAGCAATGCAGAGTACACTGCACTTATTCACATTTCTAATTATTATTAAATCTGATTTCTATCAAAAGATCTAATAATTAACATATAATGCAGATAAGCATAACAGAGTAAACATTCATGTAATAACTGATGCTGCAATGTGAACTGAGAAGCGTACTTACTTAAATATCAATGGTTCAATTATTTAATTAAATTTAAACTATCATAAAATGGTAGGAACTTACTGTCCCCTTGGCTTTATCATCAAGTGCATCCGATGCAAATTCCACTATTTCTTGATCTTCAGGTTGGTCACTCTCCATAGCTACCTCAGGACTGCATTCCACATCTACTTCTGGTATAGAAAGTTCCTTGTCATCCCCAGAACCATTGTCTTCTATCACTGGTGTTTTTTCTCCGCACTCTGAAGGCAATGGTGTTAAAGAAAATGTTCCAGACAGAACGCTGGCCACTTTGCTGAGGGGGAACTCAGAGAGTGTGTCAAAAAAAGTTTTAGGAAATCCAAAACAACTTGTGGCTGCTCTAACAGGTCCTTCTCCTGGATATATCTGAACAATCGATCCATAACCTGCAAGTACAGATCAAAGTCAAATACAGCCAGCATAAACTAGGTTTATACTAATACACTGTGACAATCTAAACAAACCATTTTCTCTCAAACACAGCATTGACTTGCATGAAAGAAAATAGAAATCATCTACAATTCTTAACATCATCACAAAGAATGTTCTGCAAAATTGGTTACGTGACACATGGATCTGTGCAAATAATGGATTATTCATGTGATCCAAAAATGTTGAGCTTTATACAAGCATCTACAGGTGATTTCAATTCAAATTACTATGGACAAGTGAAAGATTATTTGAACTTGTCTTGGCCCACTTTCACAAACTTGGCCATTCAGTCAGGTGCTGCGTTTTTGTATTACAGCATCTGTCTTCCTTGGTTCCTTATGTTGTCTAGCAAATGTGTTCTGAAACGCAGCTGAGTTCCAAAAGTATTTCCAAAATGGAATGGGGCAAAACCAGTCAAGAGAAGCAAACCAAGCAGCCATATTTTGACTAACTCTTCACGCTAAATTCAGTGAACACTTTTAACAATAGCTATATTCACAATAACAGAGATTTCCCTCTTTATCTGCTTACTTCTCCATAAAACTTGAAAATAGTTATTAGACAAAAATAAATAAAGCAGAAGGACAAAACACAATTGTCTTTCCAAAAGTATCTTATTTCTCTACTCTTCTGGCATCTTTATATTTTGTAATCAATGTTTTGCTTAGAAAGCTCCTTATCCAGCTTAACTGTAAGGAAAAAAAATCATAGTTTTCAAATCAAATGCACATGCTACCTATAGAAATATTACTATTAAATATTCAACTCCCAGTTGTATACATTATATTCTGCTCTTCTCACCTCCCATTCGTTCCATTACAGCTCCCAGCACCAGTCCTGCACAGGTTTCCATTACTATCATCTTGTTGCCAGCATGAACATTTCCCCAAGTTAACATCTGGGCTAGAGTATCATACCGCAAATGGCTAGGACATTTTGGGAAAAAAATATATAGATTACTTTTGCTGTGAATTAAAATACTTAAGAATATAACAAATTTTATTAGACATACCGGATTTCTAGTTCTAATTTATATTTTGAATAAATATAAATTCTGACCGTACAGATACAATAATATTTATTAAACATGTATTTTGCCCAGCTCCCAATAATTCTGGGCAGCTTGCAATAAGAAATTACAATACAATCAATAAAAGTTGATGTGTTCATTCCAGATGGAATGAAGCAAGGGGTCTCATTCTCCCTTACAAAAGGCCTGGGTGCTGTTGTGGATGGAAGCTGAAAAATGCTTTAACTCATTGTTTGTTCAGTACCAACATAGTTTATGTAGTACTGATGAGAAAAAGTATCAACAGAAATCTGCAGGTTAGTTTTTGCCTTTGCCTGCCAAAAGGAGACTTTTGAGAGAGAAAAAAAATCTAAATTCATGCAGAATAAGACTAATTCTAGTCCACTTGGTAGCCATCATCAGAATCTCCTATTTTTTAAAAAAAAAATCCACACACCCAGATTATTACAAATATATTCGGTCAAGAAAAGAATCTTATATTTTATGCATCAATTGTATCAATCTGTAACCATTGGTGGGAGGACATTTATCCACTCATTTACTGCTAGATGTAGTCCAACAGATACCCCATATAACTGAAATACATTAAGCCTTACTTGATCTTTCCTGGTTCTCTTGCATAGTACATTGTTGATAATATACGAGTAGATGGCTTTATGATCGTAATAACTGCCTCATATCTGTAAGCAAAGCAGCACAAATAGTGTTAAAGCTATTTATGATTTGTGATTCACTGAACATTCTGTTTTCTAAAATTCAACTTACTTCTTTTTCTTTTTTTTGATGTATTTATCTTGAGCAAATTCTGTTTTGTCTCTAAACGTGGTGCTGTTCTCTATTAATTGTTGAACTATTTCCTTCAAAAAAAGACAGGTTAATCATTCTCTTCTCATAGCTATTTATAAAGCATTTCAACCAAAACAAAACACAAAAGTCCTCAGTATATAAACAGTGAATAAGGAGCATCCAAGTAAAAATTAAAAAAGAAATTAAAAAGCCAGTTTGCTGTAGTGGTTAAAGTACCAAGACAGAAACAGGAGACTGTGAGTTCTATTCCAGCCTAAGACACAAAGCCAGTTGTTTGATTTTGGGCCAGTCAAACTCTCAGAAGGAGGTAATGGCAAACTATTTCTGGGGAAAAAAATATGCCAGAAAAACTGCAGGGACTTGCCCAGGCAGTTGCCAGAGTTAACATTGACTTGAAGGTGCGCGCGCGCACATACAGAATAGAAAATATATTTATTCTCAATGTAGTTATGCATCTACCAAATGTGAGGCCAACATTTAGCCATAAACAATCCAAAGAATTACACATGAAAAGCAGTACCAGTGACTTGAATGATATAAAATGGATGTTGTATTCCATTCATTATGATGATACATATCATCCAGTCAAGACAGAAATATAGTTGAGTTGTAAAGTTAATATTTTATATGAAATAGTTCAAGATTCAATCCTTCAAGACTTTTAAAGGAGTGGCTTGTATTTAGCATAGAAAGGCAACTGCCCTTTATTATAAATCTAATAATAAATTTATATCCTGCTTTTTCTTTGGAACAAAAGATAGCTTAAATGGAGTTCTAGCCTAGTTTTATTGTGATATTACTCTGATGCCCAACTGGGCTGAAATATATCAACTGGCCTAAAGTCATCCAGTGATTTCTTTTGGTTGAGTAGAAATTCAAATGTGTTTCCTCAGTTTAATTCTACAATTTCAGTCACTATATAACACTTGTTCATATTCTTCAATAGACAAAGATTTTAATTGTTCCTAGCAGTATAGCTTTCTAAACAGAAAATATTCACTTGTGACATGAAGCAATAATATGCAGTTGAGAATTCAAGATTACCTGTCCTTTGATGCCTTTATCCTTCAAAGCCTTTATATCATCATGAGTCAATTTTTGAGACTTTCCATCATCTATTATATTACGATTATCTGTACCTGCTTCTTTTGTTTCTTAAAAAAACCCCAAAAATATAATAAGTTTGTAAGAACTGTTACTAAAGATTTAAAAATATTATTTCATATCATAGATGATTTATAACTGGTACTGTAATTATCTAACAGACAAAACAGGAAACTGGGATAACTTAAACCCTTGTACTAGTTTATCAGGCAAAAGGAAATGTTAGTGTAGCTTTTTTCACTTGTGCTTCTGATTGTTTTTTGTCAAACAAACAAGATTTTTTAAAATTAAATCTTGATTAAATTTAACATTTCAATGATACTAGTATATTTCAGCTTGCCCATATCTCACGTAGGACTCTTGCAAGAATGCTTCTCTCTTATATAAACCATAAAATCACAGTGTTCCCAAAATTATGATTTGCTACTATGTATTGTCAAGAAATGGAAACTTTCTCAAGTAAATGCTACAAACCAGATTTGAACAAATAATGTAGCAGTTTGGATTTTATTCAGATATTTCCATTGTTTATTAATAATTTAGATATTAAAATAAACATGTTTTTAACATGGTAATTTTTTGTTCTGACCATCAAATATAGCTGGTAAATCTAATTTTGAGTTTGAATCTACACTTCTATTTAGTTATATACATTTCATAAAACTTCTTTTCAACATTTTTCATCACATTTTCATCAAAGATGAATGTTCCTGCACACAGACTTGCCAATCTATAAAACAGTCTAGTGATTCTCAACCTGTGGTCTGTGGAACCCTGTGGGGGCTCCATGATATTGTCACAGGGTCTGTGAAGTCTTGAAGAAATGTTATGATTTAAATCTTGGGAGTCTGGCCAAAAAGTTATTTAAAGGAGGTCCGTGGTGAAGAAAAGGTTGAGAACCATTGAGATAGGCAAAGATTCTTATCAGTTTCATGCCACCAATGTAAGAACTTATTTTTTGTATAGATGTTGATAAAAATTTTCTATGCTGCCATAAAAACTGGCAGGTATCAGTCCATCCATTCATCCAATTTATTGGCAGCCCATCTTACTACAAAGTAAGTCTATGGTTTTATCACATATAAAGTATAGACTGAAAGTTGTAACTCACACTTCCCTTGTTCCTCAACCCCATATTGTACTTTGTTCAGGAAAAGTATCAGGATTATAATATCAAAGCATACACATTCCATACTTTCGCTATCTAAATAATTTCTAGCTGATTCATACCTGGATTCATCTCTTCTAACGTCCGCTTTGGCTGAAGACTACCACCACTAGTCACTTCAAATGATGTTCCATAAACATGCCCAATGGCATTATCTAAGCAGAACCACTGTTTTTCAAAAACAATTTTTCTAAAAAGAAAAGCATCAATAAATCAATTAGAAACATAGAACCCTGCAATATTCACAACCCAAAACCTGAAAAAGGAATAAAATGGCATACAGTATATTCAACTCCAGTTTCAAGTGCAAGTAAGCAGAAATAGCTGTAAAACCATTGAGCAAGAGAAGCAAGTAAATTAAAATAACCAGAATTTATTTTACTAGGCTTATATACCATTTTAATTGGATTGGCTCACAATCCAATCATATATAAATAGGATTAAAACCAATAGATCACTCCATAAAATAGAAACATTTTATAGAAATAGAATGGAAAGATGGAATACCTAAAAGTCATTACAACTCATACACAGGCATAATCTTCAATTTATCTCCTCTTCAAAGTTCTAGGGATATAATCTGGTGTTAATTACTTTTCCGAATCCCCAAAAAGTTGGTTCTTGTTAAAAGGGGGCAGCGATTGAAAACTGTCTCTAAGAATCCTACAAACTGCTTTTTTTAAGAGGGGAACTTGGAGAGACTCCACTCCCTTCTATTTAATTGAGTAGCCATCTTTATATTCCAGCAGACAATTCCTTAGTGACTGCACCATGTTAAAGTTATTTTTCATTGTATTTGCTCTGAAATGAAACCAGATCTAATGTGTAGCTTTCCATACAATTTGCACCTGTAACTTGGGGTAAGAGCATGACTGTCATGATGGTTATGAATTCCTAAATCAATTCTAACTCTTTTTCAAGGGAACAAATTAAAGTCCCTCAGTACCCTCAGCCTGTGAAGCTCCACTACCAATACAGAGATGGTCTTCTCACAATTGAAAGAACAATGCTGCTTCTTCCTAGAAAATTGAAATTCCACTAGAATAGCAATATTTCTTCTAATTTAAAAAATCATTTTAGTTTTTTTAATATAGCACACTTCTTAAATCTATTTCCAGCTTCATTAATGTGAAAATTATCATTTCCCTCTACTACTTTCCTAGGTCTTTCACCTAAGAAAGATAACAACCAATGGATTTTCTATTTTCAAGAATATAAGCTGAAGTTGTTTTTTTCATCCCGGAAAACTGTCAGGCACACAAAATAAAGAACTCTGCATGTAAGTGCAAACAGAAGCATCTTGCCATTAAAAACCTCCTATATCATTCTCTGCTGTATGCAGCCTTCAGCTCTCATTCCAATGAAATCTTAAAACCTTTCTGCTCAGATGGAGAGGTGAAGAGACAAGGCTGCCATGTGCAGTCCTTTTTTACCCATAACTACTTTCTGGCTATAACTGGAGAGCTGACAGCCCAGCTTCAAGACTCAAGCTCCCTGCAATGTGGTGAACTCCCGTTGCTTGCCCAGCTCCTGCCCACCTACTGTGTTTCCCTGAAAATAAGACCCTGTCTTATATTTTTTTGAACCCCGAAATAAGCACTTGGCCTTATTTTCGGGGAAGTCTTATTATTTGGGGGCACGTGGAGCAAGACGGGGCTCTTCTTGCCATCTTACCTGATTTCCAGCTCTGTCTCCCTAACCCTAACCAGAGGAAATGGCGGGGACTGGCTGCACATGCAGTTTAATATTTTCAGGGAGGGCTTATTTTCAGGGGGAGGGGCTTATTTTAGCGCATGCACTCAAAAGCCCAATTGGGCTTATTATCCGGGGAGGTCTTATTTTAGGGGAAACAGGGTAGCAGTTCAAAAACATGCAAATGAGAATAGATTAATAGGTACTACTTTGGTGGGAAGGTAACAGTGTTCTGTGGGCATTTGGTGTATAGCCATGCTGGCTATATGACCATGGAAAATGTCTTCAGTCAACTCTGGCTTCCTTGCCCAAGGAACAGAGATGAGTACCGTGCCCTAGAGTTGGACACGACTGACAGGGAAACTGTTACCAATACTGTCTTTTAATACTTACATAATACTTCTGTTTCTGTGGAATCCGCATAATTTAGGCATAACCACACAAAGTCTTCTTTGGGTTCCACAACACTCTATTGTGCAGTTCATCTATTCGCATGCAGGTGCTTCTGCAATCCCAGTCAGGTGTTATTCTGACTGGGGTTGCTTGAAGATTGTGTCCCACACAATTTTCTGTCAGTTTTTGGCAGTACCCACCTTTGAAGCCAGTAGAGCCTTAGCAGCAATATAAACACTTACCGTAATAACAACTATGGCAATTTTAACTTGGGTGGATTTCAACTCCCAGAATTCTCCAGGCAGCAGAGCTGGCTAGGGCAGAGGTCTTCAAACTTGGTAGCTTTAAGACATGTGGACTTCAACTTGAAGCCTTAAAGCCTTGAAGTCTTAAAGCTGCCAAGTTTGAAGACCTCTGGGCTAGGGGATGGTGGGAATTGAAGTCTTAAAAGTGTCCAAAGTTGAGAAATACTTCTTTATAGTGTTGTGTTTTTTTTTTTTGGAATCAAGTTTTATTAGTCCCCCCCCACACCCACATATTTTATGAAACAGAGTATTGACCATATCATATCATATTCAACTTGTCATATCCAAATATATTTTACTTAGTTAGAATTTCTGCCAAAGTGTTCTTTTTCCATATTTTTTTATAGTGTATTTTTTATAGAATATAAATAACACATTCATAATAGAAATTACATAAATGCATAAACAAAAGTAGAGGGGTTTATGACAATTATATTGGCTAACCAATAGGCTGGCGGGAATGCACAGGTTTGAATCCTCTTGTCTAGGCATAAGGAACAATGGAAAAGCCTAACTGGCAACGGACTGGAACTTCTTTGAATGAAGTAAAAGGCTGCAGAAGATGAAGAAGAAGCGCCTCCGCTTCACCCTAACAGGAGAGAGAGGCTTACCTTCGCTTCACCACGGCGACCGCTTTGAACACGTCCCCCCGCTTGAGAACAGCCCAGTCTCCCTCGCAGATGACATGGGGAGAAGGGGACCGAGGAGGCGCCTCCATGGCGACCCTCCCAAAGGCCTCACGCTGAGGGACCTGACCGGGAAAAAAAAAGAAGAAAAAAAAAATCCTCGCGCACAGGCTCCAACTCAGGAAAGGCCCTCTTCCGGTTTTCCCCCCAAAAGCACGAGCCGCGGAAGCGACTTCGTTTCCTCTCTTCTTGAAAAAAGCGGTTGGTCTGATTGGCATTTGGGTCATAAAGATCGAGGGATAGAGGGGCCGCTGAGCGCCATGTTGATCGTGACTGGTGCCATCGAAGGAGTCTGATGAACGGTTAAAAAAATAAATGAATAAAAAATACGGGCAACTGCAATCACAGGCGACTCTCTTGCACACTGACTTAAGGATTTCTCTTCGTAAGGTAGTATGGCTGCTCTATAATTTAACATCTCTATGTAGACACTCTTTTTTCTAGTTTATAACGTAGAGGTAGAAAAAAGAAGAGTGCTACTTTATAACTTACGGACCTGGCGCTTCCGGGCTCCTTTAAATACAACCTCCGTTTCTGGCCGGACGTGAAGAAGTCTGTGTCATAATGCTGCTATGGCACATAATCAATTCATGTGCAAAATATTCATTGCGAGATCCTAAGATCTCTATTTGCTTTCATTCGTAAAATGTTCTTTTTTACAAAGTGTTTCATCACAGTGATAATAGTATTATCTATACGAGGGATCTCCAACCTTGGCAACTTTAAGCCTAGAGGACTTCAACTCCCAGAATTCCCCAGCCAGTTTTGCTTGTAGATTGTGAGCTTTGCTGGCTGGGGAATTCTGGGAGTTGAAGTCCTCCAGGCTTAAAGTTGCCAAGGTTGGAGACCCCTGAACTAGACCACGGGCGAAAGATGAGTTCATAGATATTTTAACAGCATATAAGCCCTGGAGTCCGATCATTCATTTTGCTCCATTCAAAATGCAGCTTCAGTTTATCGCCCAGCCCTCCCAACTACAGGAGAGGCTTAACTTGCTAGGACGCATAAAAGGACATATATAAACTTGAAAAACAACAATCAGGGTAATAACAGAAAGAGGAAAGGATTTCCTCTTTTGCGCTGCGCGGATAGGGCTTTTGGGAAGGGAATCGATAAGAAATTGGCACAATTATGCTAGGATCGTATACTCATTTTCGCTGCCTGTAGTCCAGTCAAATGGAGAGACAACACTTCCCTCTCGGTTCAAGCATTTTAAGACTCTCCCCAGCGGTTCAGAGGCAGGAAAAGCGCTCCTTTCTTCAAATCAACCAAGTACGAAGTCTGCATGCCACTGATTCCCAACTTCGGCCACAAAAAAGAGTGAATGGACTTCAACTCCCAGAATTCTCTAGTAATCAGGGGTCTCCAACCTTGGCAAACTTTTAAGACTTGTGGACTTCAACTCCCAGAATTTGCTCAGCCAGCACATGCTGGCTGAGGAATTCTGGGAGTTGAAGTCCACAAGTCCTAAAGTTTGCCAAGGTTGGAGACCCCTGCGCCTAAATTTAGAATTTGAGTAGACGGTGTTGTTTCTCTGTGTCATATAATATATGGGTATGTACATAATGTTTACTTTATTTAGTCATGTTCATGTAGTGTAGTGGTGACCCTTCGAGAGGGTGAATTGCAACGAAATTTCATCATAATGTATGGCGATTTAGTGTGCATTCAAAGTGACAATAAAGTTATTTCTAAAGTTTCTAAGTTCTCTACGGGAACTCCGGGAGTTAGAAGTCCACACACACTTTAAAAGCCGCCGAGGTTGAGGAAAAGACGGCGCAAGAAACCCTAAAAAACTAAAAAAAGAGTCCGAGGGTATTCAATTTCAATTGAAACCCCCACGTGACTTGCCCTTTTCCCGCTTTAGGTTTTCGGGAGGGGTCGCGAGCAGAATCTAGGCAGCTCAGCGGCGCCAGTTCTGATTGGTTGGGAGCGCCCGACGTCAAGGGAAGCTACTTCGCTTGCGGCCGCGCCAAAAATGAAATGGAAGAACGAAACGAGGGGAAGAGACGGGAAGAGATTGAAGGGAGGCCGATCGGGGACCCTTTGAGGCGTCGCGGCCGTCGCCCACGGCTTTCGGTCGGATACGTTTTCACTTCTCTCTCCTCCTGCAGTCGGCGGTAACTGAGACTTTGAACCTCCAAAATGAAGCGTTCGGCAGACCAAAAAAATAAAAATAAAAAATCTAGCCGAGTTTCCCCATTCGGCGGAATGGCCGAGGATTTCTTTCTTTCTTTCTTTCTTTCTTTCTTTCTTTCTTTCTTTCTTTCTTTCTTTCTTTCTTTCTTTCTTTCTTTCTTTCTTTCTTTCTTTCTTTCTTTCTTTCTTTCTTTCTTTCTTTCTTTCTTTCTTTCTTTTCCTTCCTTCCTTCCTTCCTTCCTTCCTTCCTTCCTTCCTTCCTTCCTTCCTTCCTTCCTTCCTTCCTTCCTTCCTCTCTCTCTCTCTCTCTTCAAATGGAGGAACAAATACGTTTTGCCTGAAGCTAGGGACCCCAGATATAGGTTCAACACCTTCCCCAATAATTGGGTTAAATTCTTATTTTTAGAAAATTGACTCCATGGAGTGTGCTTGGGAATGGTCATGAGAGGAAATGGAGGGGTCCATTTATTCAATGTTTTCCTTTAATGGTTACGTGTACAGGTAGTCCTCGACTTTCAACAGTTCGCTTAGTGATTGCTCGAAGGTACAATGGCAGTGGAAAAAGTGACTTATGACCATTTTTCACACTTAGGATCATGGCGGCATCCCCATGGTCATATGATTGACATTAGGATGCTTGACAATTGAGTCACATGATGGTGGCAGTGTCATGTGATTACCTTTTGCGATTTTCCGACAAGCAGTGTTAATGGGGAAACCAGATTCACTTAACAATCGTGTTACTAATTTAACAACTTGCCACAAATGTGGCAAGAAAAGTCATAAAATGGGGCCAAACTCACTTAACAAAATTTCCCATGTAGCAACATAAATGTTGGACTCAATTGTGGTCATACGTTGAGGACTGTATAAGTTTTTTTGAAATTATTTGGCACTTGAAGTGAAAGGATGTCTTGGTGCAGTGCTATCAAAATTTATTTGAAAGTAATTCCCGATTGTATTAATTGAGTCCTAAATAGATCTGCAAACACCACCATAGAAATAAATCGATGTATACCTTAATAATTACGTTCAAAATTAATGTTTGCTACATAGGTATTGTCTTTTGATTCAGAATGCAGATCTGTTAAAATGCCAAGATGAGTACTGAGTCTAGCAGGAAAGGTTCTGGACGAGGAGGTGGTTTTCAAAGGTGGAGAAGAGGAAGATGGCAAGGGAGAGGAGGAAAAGGAAGTGGGCAGAAAGAAAACTGGAAAAATGCTGGCGAGAAATTGGGTATGTTAATTCCATAGCTTTATTCATTTATTTATAACATTCATATGATTGCCCAAGTCAGGAAGCATGACTGTGAGGAGTGTACAAAAATCAGCTAACACAGGAAAACAATGCATATCATTAACCATGGGGAGGAACAGACTCAGGCTCAACCCATCCAAGACCGAGTGGCTGTGGTTTCCGACGTCCTGATATAGTCAGTTGGTGCCATCACTGACTATTGGGGACGAGTCATTGCCCCCCACGGAGAGGGTTCGCAACTTAGGCGTCCTCTTGGACTCACGGCTGTCTTTAGAAGAGCACTTGACGGCTGTGGCCGGGAGGTCTTTTTATCAGGTTTGCCTGATTCGCCAGTTGCGTCCCTTTCTGGATCGGGACTTGTTAAATACGGTCACTCATGCCCTCGTCACTTCACGCCTGGACTACTGTAATGCTCTCTACATGCGGCTCCCCTTGAGGAGCACCCGGAGGCTCCAGCTGGTCCAGAATGCGGCCGCGCGGGTAGTTATGGGAGCAGCATGGCGCTCCCATGTGGCTCCCCTCCTGCGCGAGCTGCACTGGCTCCCGGTGGTCTTCTGGGTGCGCTTCAAGATCTTGGTTACCACCTTTAGAGCGCTCCATGGCTTAGGACCGGGGTATTTACGAGGCCGCCTTCTGCCACCAATAGCCTCTCACCACCCAGTACGCTCCCATAGAGAGGGGCTTCTCAGGGTGCCGTCAGCCAAACAGTGTTGACTGGCGGCCCCCAGGGGGAGAGCCTTTTCTGTGAGGGCACCCACCATCTGGAACGAGCTCCCCCCTGAGATACAGAAGATCCCGGATCTGCGCACTTTCCGCCGTGCCCTCAAAACATTCCTGTTTCAGCAGGCCGGCCTGGCCTAACTTTCCCTTTATATTGCTTCTGATTTTGTTTTAAACTGGGATGTCTTGAATTATCTAGGACCAGAGTGTTTAGTATATTTTAATTGGTTTTTTAACGTTTGTATTACATGTATTTTTATCTTTCGCTATTCACCGCCCTGAGTCCCTCGGGAATAGGGCGGTATATAAATTTAATAAATAAATAAATAAAATAAATAAATAACAAACCCCCCCCCCCCCTTATGTTGCTAAAACAATGAAATGGCAGTCAAAAATAAAATATATTTTAACTGAACCAGTTGGGAACACTGCTTATCTTTGGTTGCCTTCTTTGGTCTTCCTGAGGGCCAACCATATACGTGGGGTGGGGGGGAGAGGGGGGAACATAATTCCAAAAGGAAGGGGCTGCCACCAAGAAGGCACACCTCATGAAGTGACATTATTTCAGTGAAAATGAATGTTTTAATTCTAGAATGTTTCAATGAAAGTCATTCCAAATAACACCTCAGGACCATTCCTGCATGATCTTATTTGCTTTGGAGACTTAAAAGAACCTAAAGTTTCTGAATTAAAAAAATAGTAATAGCATAATACAATGCCTGAAGCCTGGATTATTATGCTATAATTTAGATAAAATTTTTAAAACTGAATCTTATGGTCAAGCTTTCCCTCTGTACAATACAGGGAGTTATTACCGTTATTTTAAATACAGTATTTGTAGATACAGTATGTTGTATATAAATTGCTTTTAATGAATTAAAAATGCTCAATTTTATTACTAACTTTTTGAGGGCATACTTTTCAGCACAACCTCCTCATCTTATTCAAACAACACTGGACCAGGCTACTCCATATAAAGGCTGGAAACTTTATTTCTCTGAAGGTGAGGTCGTCTTTTCCTTGTACATGGTACAGTTGAGAGTTGGCTAGGATTGGAATTTACAAGCTATAGGTCATGATGCTCTGGGAGACCATGAGCAAATTTTGAGGAGAGGGTCACAGATTTTTTTTTTGTAAGATTGTACAATCTTATGCTTGGATTGCTGGCAGAAATTGTTCCTGTTCTGTCCGCATAAAGTCCTCTGCCTGAATGAGGCAACCAAGACTGGAGTATCACCCTTATGCTGGATTGGCAGAGGCACATACTGTATATTGACATAAATTACAACAAACTGAAGAAGTCAAGTGGTATGATGAAATAACAAGCAGGTGATTTATTTTAGTATAACAACCGAACAACTTAAAGTAAGAAAGAGCTAGTATGGTATAGTGTTGGTGCTGGACTAGGAGTTGGGGGGACCAGATTCTAGTCATCCTTTGGGTACAGAAGCCATTCCCTCTCAGCTCTAATCAACCACAGGCTCTGGAACAAGCCAAATGCAAGCCGGGCCTGGTAGCTCAGCAGACTAAAAGTATTGTGATTAACACCAGCTGTCTGCAATTACTGTAAGTTCGAATCTCACCAGGCTCAAGGTTGACTCAGCCTTCCATCCTTTCAAAGGTAGGTGAAATGAGGACCCAGATTGTGGGGGCAATAAGCTGACTGTATAAATATACAAAAGTATGAAGGCTATTGCTTAACGCATTGTAAGCTGCCCTGAGTCTCTGGAGAAGGGCAGTATATATATATAAAATGCAAGTAGAATACTTTTGTCTAAACGTTTGGATTGTTTCATGCACACGTAATATGGTTCGTGTAAATTGTGCTGTTTGCAGTAAAGAAACCTATTTATATAAAAAAGTGATGTAATATTATAAAAAGCACGCGAATTAAAACTGAATCTCCCTATCAGGGATAAATTGAATATGTGTTTTAGAATATGATCAAAATTTCACAAACTTTTAATTTTTTAAATATAAAAACTACTCTAAAATACAATGGCACCATATTGAGTTTCCTTGTCATGCAACTCAATAGTTTTCCTATATGATGAAGTAAACCTGTGTTCAATGAAACATTAATATTGTATCATTCCTATGCATTGCTAAGCAATCTGTAGTTGGATTTCACACACTGCTAACCTTAATGTAATTGGTCTTGGCCTAGTGTGTGAATTCTCTCATTACAACTTAGTACTACATGATGGTTAAATCCTGGTTTATCATGTGTATTCAACTACTTATTTTTGGCATGCCTAAAACTTCATAAAATGAAGCTATAAGATTTCTCTCTGGCATATAGCTTCATTAATTATGATAACTGCAGTCAAAGTAATGCTCGTGAGATAAAAGATGGTCAATAAGACAAAATTATATTTACCTGAAGAAATTAAATTCTTAATATTGTAAATATTAATGCAGTGTCTTTAAATCCTCAGGAGAACTTTTTAAAGCTACAGCTAAATATAATGTATTGTTATATTGGCTTGTAAAATCAATACGTTTGTTAATTAATATGTTCGTATATGTTGAATTTTATCTACAGTCAACTATATTAACTATTAATCAAAATTCTCTAATTCAGCATATGATGACAACTCACCTTTTGTTCAGAAGATTGTAGCTTTTGAAACTTTTTTCAAATCTCGAATAGAGTTTTATGATAAGGTATGTTATTAGACTATATATTGTTTGGGATAGGATACTTTTGTTTTCTGAAGCTGGTTTAACCACACATTTGTATATTTGCTTCTTGTATTTATATGCTGAAGGAATCCAAGGATTCCTGGTATTTATGAGCATTTTAATTTTGTTTTTTCTAAGAGAATTTTGCAGATTGATTCTGTCAGAACCTTTAGAAAATTTGTTTAATCTTATTCTTCAGTGCTCCGTGATCTAATTTTTTAATGCTATGTTTTGTATTTGGATGGATGGACAAATAGAGGACATTTTTAGAAAATAAGTCTTCTTGTCCTAAACTATACCATTTTGTTCTTCACATAATTAATTATTTGCATAGCGTATGTTAACCTTTCAGTCAAATTTATCTGATTTATCTTTTTTATTTTGTGCTCAAAGTGGAAAGAGGGAAGCGTACGTCAGTGGTGTTGCTAGGTTCAATGAACAAAGAATTTATGAGATCATCCTCATATAATGCAGATGATGCATGTTTTGGAAAATGAGGCAGTTAAATCAACAATTGGTATTTTTAGTAAAATATTTTTCTTTAATATTTGAGAATGCTTGGGCTATGATTAAAATAGTGTGTAATGGAATGAACAAAAAATAGAGTTGTAACTTTACTGAACACAAATTCACACACCATTTTATAGGATGAAGTAGAAAGAAAAGGAAGTATCCTTGTGGATTATAAGGAACTGATATGTGATAAAGAATTAGTGGAATCATTACCTGATGTTGCTATTGAATTAAGAGATACACCACAAAGAATATTGGACTGCATGGGTTTAGCCATACATCAGGTAAATGAACTAGACAAATAAGATATTTTTATATTCCAAACCTTATTATTTACAAAATGCAAATCTTAGCTAAGAGAACAATTGTATTTACATTTCATGTAAAAAAGGAACAATAATACTATCCATACATACACATCTTAAAATAAAGCCTCGCTGAATTCATCAGGACTTAGAAATTTCCATAAAGTTTGAGCCCAAATCTTAAAATAAACTAGTTAGTTTATATTCTTGGGGTAAATGATGCAACAATAAAAAAGGAAGGATTATGAATATTTTATAACTGCTTGGCAGTGAAATCCTGCATATGTGTGTTAAGCAGGATTCCCTATGTTTTGAAAAGCAGGCTAGCATGAGCAGAATATGAATTAAAGCAGTCCCACCATTTAGAAGTGTCATGTAGTTGCTTCAAAGGCTGCTTGGGTGTCTGTACATGTGTGCATGCACAGGAACTTTGCTGACATTCACATCAGGATTCTCTCACCCAAAAGCAGATGAAAGCTAGACACAGCTGCATTAGGACTTCTTTACAATGCTAAGTAGTTTGGTTTCTAATTGCTAATTGCAGAGGGCTCTAAACAATCTCAATTGTGGGGATTAGGGGATCCTTTGGAATAGTATAGCAGGGACAATGCATATTACAGTGGAAAAGAAAAATAAATTACAAGACAAGCTTCCCTTTGAGAGTTAAAAGCACCATCTGCTTCTAAAAATGATATTTCTCTATTAATTATTTAATGGAAGTCAGGCAGTTTCTTTTTTATTCTCTAAGGTATTGATCAAAGACCTTGAAAAGCATGCTGCAAAGCTGCAAGAGCAAGAAGGGCTGCCCATTGACGAAGAGCCTATTATAAATATGCCACTTATTCATGCAAGGTATCTATTTTTTTAAATTATTCAATTATGAGAAAAACTGAAAACGTTTTAAAACGTTTTGCAAACTTATATATGAATACAAAATGGCAAGAACTCTAAGTGACATTTTTGAGAAAATGATAGCATAAGAAATCCTAGGAAAATGTAATAATATTACTAATTTCTAGAGTATCACAGAAAGCTGGTTTACCACTTGTACCAGTAGTCATATTGACCAAATTGTGGATTGGCCCCAGTCCAGTGGTGAAATCTAAAATTTGGTACTACCGGTTCTGTGGGTGTGCCTTGGTGGTGGGGTAATGTGACTGGGTGGGCGTGGCCAATTTTTTTTTACTTTGAAAACCATTTTTTCTCCAACCTCTTCAGCGAAGAGGTTGTAAAAAAATGCTTTCAAAAGGCTCTGACAATCCCAGCTGAGTTGCCTGATGGCAACTCAGCTGGGATTGTCCGAGGCATTTTTTTTTTTTTACTTTTAAAAACATTTTTTGGCTGAAGAGGTTATAGAAAAAATGCTTTTAAAAGTAAAAAAAAAGCCTCTGATGATTGTGCGGCTCAGCTGGGCATGGGGGGCCCAGGGATTTTTGCTACCAGTTCTCTGAACCACCCGCCTCCATCGCTACCGGATCAGGTGATCCGGTCCGAACTGGGAGCATTTCACCCCTGCCCCAGTCAATGCTAGAATTGTTTTTACCTGGTGCAAAGAGCCAATTTCTCATACAAGGCAGGAAATTGCAACCTCTGTATTCTGTACAGCAACAAAGAGATGTTCTTGGGATCCAAATCACAAATCAAGAACCTCTGAAAAATACAGTAAATTACCATACTTTTTATACATTTAAAAAATCACACCAAAATCGCATCATAACTAGCAAGCAATAGGCAACAACTAGTAAATTATTCATACCACTGGTAGATGGCCCTCTCAGAAGGTGGGTTCATTATTAAGATATTGTAGCCCTTGTCCTTGTTCTTCTGTCTCTAATTGATAGCTGAGTATACAAAATTTTCTATATAATTTATCTACAAAAGGAAAGGGGGATTAGCTTTAAATCTACTGCTTTTGAGGGAAAGGATAGTACTTTTTTATATAATAGCAACCACATGATCATTCCAGGAATGTGCAAGCCACAGCAAGCTGCTAAAAAGAGAAACAGCAACAATGGAGTTTCTCTGACTCAAGCCAGCTATATCAGTCCTTCACTCACCTAATTGAAATGATGAGCAGTAATACTATTGCTGTATGTAGGAATAATTTCTCTGCCCACATTTAGATTTATCAACGAGGCACACTTACTTCAGAGAAATGCCTTGGTAGGATTGCATCTTTCTGTTTATTTGATTTGTGAGGGCAAATATTTTTTCATTTCTACTTTATAGCAAATGCAATTTTCTATTTTATCCCCTCTGGGAAGCTATTCTATAGAAACCATAGACATCTGCAAGGTTACTCATGAATCACTCAGAAATAACTTCAGTGAAGTATGTTATTTAGAAATAGACCTAAAAATTAAATGGGCTTAAGTGTGCCTAAAATAGCCCTTCTCCAGAATGCAGTCTTGGGTTTTATTATGCCTGAATGCAAGTAATATGAACTTTCATTCAGACCATCTAGCAGTAATTATTTTCTGCCTTGAAGGATATTGCTTTGAAAAGATCTCATCACTGTACCAATCTCTGAAAGGACTTTTTCCATTATGTCTTTGCAGAGATTGCTATATAATTGGAATGATGTATTACAGCTTGAAAATTCCATTTTTATTTGAAGTAGCAGGACTAAGCATTTCGAGACATTACTGAAAGTTTTGATTTTTTTGTACCATTGGATCTATTATTTTCTGGAAGGCATAAAATTATTACATTATAAAGGTTCCTAAACTGAATGTAGCAATTATATTATGTAAGAATAACTTAATAAAGAAAAAACTCCCCAGGAAGTTTTTATGTTTAATATTCTGATTAACTATTCAAATGCATTAATATCCAAATGCTTACATACTGTAAATGCAGCTTTTCTCTGAATTTCTCTGAATTTTGGTCTGCTAAAATAATTTTCAGTGTAAATGAAAGTGGATACATAGAAATAAGTTTTTACAATTATAATGTATTTGTGTTAAGACTGATTCACAATAGAAAAATGTTATTTTAAAATATGCAGTATATTCTTCTAGAAAAAAAAATGCATTGGCTTCATTTAGAGAAAATTAAATTCAGTTTCATTTAAATCCATGACACATGTAAGTTATGACAAATTAATTTTTTTATTACCACTATCTATACACACATCATTGTTTTCACCAATTGTTATTATAAGAATAGTACTATTTTATACATGATGAACTCCCACTGAATTATCAGTATATTTATTTAATTTTAATATGTTTTAATATGTTTTAGAGTGTACAACTATGATCCAATTACTCAAATTAAGAATATTCGAGCTAATTGCTATGGGAAGTACGTTGCTTTACGTGGGACTGTTGTACGTGTTAGTAATATTAAACCTATCTGCACCAAGATGGCCTTTATATGCAGTACTTGTGGAAATACTCAGAGTTTTCCTCTCCCTGATGGAAAATATACTCTTCCAACCAAGGTAATAAAAAGCCCTCAAATCAAAACTGCTACCTCTTACTTTTTTCTGAGTAGTATTTAAAGTTTTCATGCTGTGCTGTTTACTGCACATTTAAGGACATACATCATACCTTGATGAATGATGGAAAGACAAATTAAAATTAATTAAGTGCAAGCCTACCCAAAACAAACACAACAAATATAACTCACAACAAATATGGTTATGGTATAAACTTTCTTTTGTACTAAATTTGAACATTAATGTATTTCAGTGTCCTTTGCCTGAATGTCATGGACGATCCTTCATTGCAGATAGAAGTTCTCCTTACACAGTTACAGTGGACTGGCAGTCGATTAAGTAAATATATAATATTACCCTAATATTTTGGAAATTTAGAAATTTAGATTATTTACAGTAAATGCAAGGAATTAATTATACAGTATCTTTTATTGTAATGTTAAAAAGTTCTATTGAATAATAATTCAATTCAAAGAAAAACTCATTTTTTCTATAAAGTTATCCTTAATCCAGAGATAGTAATCTCCTTTTTCTGTAAGATTGGTATTGTGAGAAATCTAGTGTGAACTCTGGCTACTTGTACTTCTCCTTTCTCCATAAGATTTGTGTGTTTTTCTGAGGGTGGGTGCATATTTTAAGAAAGATTTTGTGAATCTGATTCATAATTCATTTAACCCTATCTTCAGCTCTGAGAAGTGTTTGCCAAAATATATATATTGGTACTTCAAAACCAAAGGAAAAGTCAGAATGCTTGTTTTGATCTATCTATATACTGTATGCTCAATATTTTATAATTTTTAATTCTCCTCCACCAGTGGTATCATATCTTTTTTTATTAACTTGGTATTCCAGAATTCAAGAACACATGTCAGATGATCAGCGAGAAGCTGGGAGAATTCCTCGGACGATAGAATGTGAATTGGTTCATGATCTTGTGGACAGTTGTGTTCCAGGCGATGTGATTACTGTTGCAGGAATTGTCAAGGTATCAAACACGGAAGAAGGTGAACTATATCAACTTTTATGTATTGACATCTGTACAATATTTTTATACATTTTAGAAAATGGCTATTAATTTAGTTGTCCATGTGTATATTTGTATTTTGTTCAATTAGTGGGCCAAAGTAAAAATTAGTGTCAAAGATTACAGTCATGAGATTTAAATTAAAACAAAGAGATCAGTATATTGGTACACCACTATTTCAAAACAGTGTTTTCAAAGAGAAACTGCTCTTAGTTCTTTACTTCAGGATAGTGAGGGCAGCTGAAGTCAAGAAGTGCTGTATTTTTAGTGGCAGAGCAGTCTTCTGAAACAGTGTCCACCATAGCATTCAAGATGGTGAAAATTCACCATTTCCAGAGACCATTGTAACTAAACACAGTTTTAGCCATTTTTGTATTTTTATCTTACAGTTACTTTATCTTAGTTTACTTGGATCTTGTAGTTTATTTTATTTACTGGATATTTATTGTGGCTGTTGTAATGCTTCTCCATCATAAGCCTTCAAGTATCACTTGGATTATGGGGAGGTACAAATGCAGTAAATAAATAAATATACTTTACAAAGCAGGGCAGATAAAGCCATGTAATAAAGGAAAATATATTTAGCTCAAGGTTGATGTTTCATAACCCAAAGCAGGTAACATCCTAAGTTACATCTTAAAGCAGAAAAATGATCATGATCTTTCTATTGATACTTTAACAGGAGCATCAAGAAATAAAAATGATAAATGTGTCTTCCTATTATACATTGAAGCAAACTCTATCAGTAATACAAAAGGCCAGAAAATCAAAAATTATGAACATGGATTAAACCAGCAAGGATGCATGGAATTTTCACTTAAAGATCTTTATGCAGTCCAAGAAATCCAAGCTGAAGAGAATCTGTTCAAGCTTATTGTCAGGTATGTTATTTATTGCAGGTCAGGGGACTAAATAATGGGGGATCGGTCCTACCATATCCATCGGATATATAAGATATCTAAATCAGCAAAACAAGAAAATGTAGGTGTTTTAAATGTGATAATAGAACTATTGAGAGCCAGCATGGTGCAGGTTTTAAACTGTTTGATTGACGTTGGGGAACTGCAAACTCAAGTTCACTTATGGCTTTGTAAGTGACTTGGAGCCAATCATTCTCTGTTAACTACACCTTTCTCACAGGTAGTGTTGTGGTTGAGAAAAATAGGGAAAGATATGTCTCTCCCCCCCCCCCCTATGAAAGGCAAGATATAAAACTGACAATAAATATTTGTAAAACGTCTTACCGCCCTGTTGAACTGATAGAAATGCAGTAAAGAGCTTACTATGAGTTCTTACATCATTGTAGGAAATGGCAGATAATGCCACCCTCTGTGCTGCTGGCAAAATATGGCACTGTTGAAAAGCTTCAGATGTAGGAGATGATGTCAGTTATACCATTTATGACATCACAAACACCATTGTAGATAAAGTATGAGGCTTAAAGTTACAATGTGTTGACAGACAATCTGTCTTTTAAATATTTTCAGTCTACAACTGATTTAAAATTAGGCTACAATGATTTATTTCTGTTGCTTATTTGTTATCTAAAAGGATAGTCTAAGTACAGTACAAGAATTATTTTTGTGTAACAAGTAAACATTTATACAAGTGTGGAAATCCTATCCAATCTAAAAGATAAAGCCTTAGACACCTAAACTTAATTACATTTAACTTGAATTTATTTCAGTGACATAATAATTAGATTTAGGGTAGCTACTAACTCCAAAAGGCTCTGGGTGGCTTTAATGTAAAATTAAAATAGTTAAAAACATTGCAACAAAATGTTATTGCTACTATTATGATTAGTTGCCCAGTCAGCCAGATGTTTAGACTGGATTTGGCATTGGTATCCAACCTACTGAATCCTTATGTCAGCCCTTGGATAAAGTTTGTCAGTTAACCATCTTTGGCTGTGTCTGAATTCCTTGCTGATGGCCTGAACGTGACATCTTCCTAAGGATCAAGGATAGACAGATGTTGATACTTGATGGTATTAAAGGTATCATCACAGGATGCAAGCTGTTCCAACGAGAGCTGTGTTTTACAATTGACTGCTAGTGATTTTGTCAATGCTAATCGTCTTCAAGTGTTTCAGATGTTTTGGGATTACATCCAAGGTGCCTATTACTATTTGGTACATATTTGCTTTCTATTGCCACAGTTGTTCCACTTCTGCAGGTCAAAGAGTAACTATCTGCAGGTCAAAGAGTAACTAATATCTAGTAGATATTATTTATTCTGATTAGAATTTAAATTTTCTTAGTTTCTCTTTGCCCACACAATACATAATTTAGAAAACTTATTTTTCAAAGTATAGGAAAGCCAGATGCTACGAATTGTAGCCTTCTTGGCTGCCTTGGGTGTTCTCTCTCTAGTATAGTAATAATCTCATACTTTGCTTATGTGCTTTTAGAAGGCTATAGATTTTTGATAGGAGAGAACCAGTTTGGTGTAGTGGTTAAGGTGGTGGCCTAGAAACCAAGAGATTATGAGTTCTAGTCCTGCCTTGGGCATGAAAACCAGCTGGGTGACTTTGGCCAATCTCTCTCAGCCCTACCCACCTCACAGGATTGTTGCCGTGGAGAAAATAGAATGGAATATTGATATGTTTGCCTCGAGTAATATATGCAAAAGGATAATCCCCCCCTCAATAGGTAATGCAGTATGCATCCGTACTTAATTAGTATTGTATAATGCATATGCTACATAATTCAGATGAATGGTGTTTATACAGGGTTTGTGAATAAATAGATTTGCGATACATAATCTTAAATATGTTTTTCCATTATATTTAACCAGGTAATACAATTTGTTTTCTTCCTAGCTCTCTTTGTCCTACTATTTATGGTCATGAGGTAAGTATACTCTAATAGAAATATTCAATGATTTGTATTCCAAATGCTTGGTAGAAAATAAAATATATGATGGGCCTAGATTATAAACTGCATTTTAATGGTCTGCAAAGAAAATGAATGAGGTTATTGTTTCTGTGGTGTTTCTGTTACTGTAATCCCTCTATTAGTATTAACAATAATATTCAATATATCAGCATTAAAATGAGTTTTTTATTCCTCACATACTCTGATTTATACTTGTTTTCAAGACCTTAATAAAACTATATGGAAGGGTTCTGACAATATGCCTAATAGCTACAGTACCTATAAAAATGCACCATTTTATTAAAATGATCCGCGAATTAAAAAGTGCATAATGGTTACAAAGACTTGTATGGTAAAATAACTTCTTTACTGTTCTGGCACTATTGTGCTGTAAAAGATCTTGTAACAATTTTTGGAGGACTTTATTTAATGCTGCACTTCACAAGACTGAAAGAAATGAAACAAAGTTTTTTTTTATTGTCTGAACCTGGTATGTTACCATTTCATTTTTATTACTTCTGAAGAGTTAGAAGCTTCTTACAAATATTGATAGAGAATAACTGGATCATGTAGTACTTAGATTGAATTGTCCCTTGCAAATGTTTTATGGCTTGCTTTCTTGTGTCACAGGTGGTAAAAGCTGGTTTAGTGTTGGCATTATTTGGAGGATGCCAAAAATATATGGATGATAAAAACAGGATTCCTATTCGGGGGGACCCACATCTTCTCATGGTTGGAGATCCAGGACTGGGGAAAAGTCAGATGTTGCAAGTATGGATTCATTTGTTTATACATGCACTGAGTATCGTATTATTTCAAAATAATTACATATATTCTTTTTTGGGCATTTTATTCTTTTTAGCATAATTGGGTATGTTATTAATATGGGTAATTGGTCTATAATATGCAAAGCTAGCTTTTTCAATTTGTTTCTTCAGGCTGTGTGCAATATTGCACCTCGGGGAGTATATGTCTGTGGCAATGCCACTACTACATCTGGTCTGACTGTAACTCTGTCTCGAGACAGTTCCTCTGGAGATTTTGCACTGGAAGCTGGGGCTCTTGTACTTGGAGATCAAGGTAGTGTGGTCAAGTGTATTTATTCGGACAAGAAAATATGTAAACCTTATAGATGGGCACATTTATGATGGTATAAACTTTCCTTTTACTGGAAACTTGAGATGCAGTCTTAACTGACAGGCATATATTTTTCAAATGTTGGGAAACAGAATGGGAGGAATATGATGAGAGAGAAGTAAAATATATAGACTGGTAGTGATGATTACATAAAAGAAAGAAATACTTACATGGGCAGATTCTTTGAACTAAATTCCCCTCCCATTCATGTTGGAGGTACCATTTAAGATGCTTTTTGGGTTGAAAACATTAGCCGGTGACATCACCATTGTCCGGGGAATGCCTGTGGAGGCTCTTGTCCCCATCAAGAAGCTGGAGTGGAGGGATGGCAGCTCATCCCGCCATACAGCAGCACTCTGATCTTGAACGTGGGTTTGCTAACCTCCAAACCCAGCCTCCTAATCACGTGAGCCAGTGTGCTCCTGAGAGCTAAACTGATTAAATATTTTCTTTCATTTTGGGAATTCACCACTCCTTTTTTTTTTTTTTTTAGCACTGAAGTTTTACTTAGTCTGGTAATAAAACATCTTCAGGCAAACAATCGAGCTTAGAGAGCACCAAGGAGTCCACTGCTGAAATGATTGGCTGTTTTGAGTTTTCCATTATCAGTTGCAAAAAACTATTAAACAAAGCACATGCCTAATAGCATGTGATGAGTTGCAATTCAAGTATCCTGTCAGAAACTTATTTCATGAGAATCGAGGAATTTATGTTATCTTGAAAAAAATACAAGCTCTAAATAAAGTGTAGATCAAAGTGTAGCATAATAATATATACAATAATTTATTAATAATAAGCATTATTTAGGAATTCCAAAAAGCTATTAGTTCGGTAGTGTTCTTTAAATGCTTACCGTGAAAGATTTTACGTTTTAGTAAAAAGGGAATTCTCACATTTAAGTACTAAATTTTTCCCTGAATAAATTTCATTTTGAGCATGATGGATTTTATATCAGCAATCTTCTTAGTGTTGAACAATTGATTGCCTTGCTTACTTCGTAATTATTTTTCTTTTTAGGTGTATGTGGAATTGATGAGTTTGATAAAATGGGGAGCCAGCACCAAGCTTTGCTGGAAGCTATGGAACAGCAAAGTATTAGTCTTGCTAAGGCTGGAATTGTTTGCAGCCTGCCAGCAAGAACATCAATTATAGCGGCAGCAAATCCAGTTGGGGGTCACTATAACAAAGCCAAAACTGTATCTGAGAATTTAAAGTAAGTACTGTATTTGCAAACTTTCTGCTTTATAGTTTGCAAGACAAACAAAAAAGTAAGGAATTTTTAATAACATTGCTTTCGTGTGAATTTTGTGTAAATTCTGAAGCTGTATTCAGTTCTTTGAGGTAAAACTGTAGTACTAAACTCGATTTGTTTTTTCCATGTAGGATGGGAAGTGCTTTGTTATCCCGATTTGACTTGGTATTCATACTGCTGGATGTTCCAAATGAAGATCATGATCATTTGCTTTCTGAACATGTGATGGCGATGAGAAATGGAAAACAGACTGGATGCAGCAGTGCTACTGTGATTCGTGAGCATTCTCAGAATTCAAATATATCGGTCCTTGAAGTTCTTTCAGACAAACCACTAGCGGAGAGATTAAAGGTAAAATATTTGTTCATGTTTTGACTTACTATATCTTATCATCAGGGAATGCTGATGATGTCTGAAAAAAAATGATATATTTAGTACATTTGAGATAAATTGTTTTGAGATAAATTGTTTCGTATATTTAGTATGTTTGAGATAAGTTGAGTATAGTTATTAGAGGAATACTATATTCTTTTTTTGCTACAGCATAATTTGCAACCTATTATAGCATTACGGGGGACTGAATTATTTCTTTTATCTTTTCTGTTCTTGAAGCTGCTAACCTCATAGAGTAATGTAGAAAGTAAATTTTTTAAAAATGCTTCTTCTGTGGTTAGAAAATCAGAATTCTGTAATAAATGAAAAGAATAAGCAAAAATTAGCAATATCCAATAGATATTCTGATTAGGATTTAATTTTCTGAGTTTATCTTCACCCCCACAAAATATATACAGCTAGAAAACAAAGGCTAGGAAAGCCAGATGCCATGGATTGCAGCCTCGCACATTCTTAGAATTTTTGGCTGCTTGGGTTTTCTATCTCTAGTATAAGAATAGTCTCCATATTTTGTGTGTGATTTTAGAAGGCTACAGAATTAGATTTGAGAGATCCATTTTGATATAGTGGTTAAGATGCTGGTCTAGAAACAACCAGAAGACTTATAGTAGTTCTGCCTTGGGCCTGAAAGTTGGGTGCCAGTCAACCTTCTCTCAGGCCAAATCACCTCACAGGGTTGTTGTTGTGGAGAAAATAGGAGGAAGAAGTAATACATATGTTCTCTGCTTTGAGTTACTTATAAAATAATAAAGCTGAGATAAAAATCAAATGCACATATAAATAAAAATAACAGCAAAATCTTTGTAAAAATAACTTTCCTTGAAGTTTTTAGTCAAGTGTTCAGTTTCTGCTTGGAAGCAATAAGCTTTTGGGCAAACACTTTGTGAGAGTTAAAAGAGATGCCAGTTCCAGTGGAAAAAAGCTCTGAGAAAGTAGATCTCAATGATTAAACTTCATTTTTGTACAGTGCTTTAAAATTCCAATGTGAGAATACATATAACAAATGTGATGACTTTTTTGTGCTTCTGAGGCTGAGGTGGGAGGTTAACTACTGTGTCGTTAAATTCTCTTTGAGGACTATTATAGCTCCTATCTGCTCATACCATTTATTTTTTCCAGTTGAAATGGAATATTGTAATGTCTAAATAGCATTTTTAAATGTTAGCTCATTCCAGGAGAAAACTGCGACCCAATTCCACATCAGTTGTTAAAGAAATATGTTGGCTATGCAAAGCAATATGTTCATCCCAAGCTATCTCCAGAAGCTGCTCAGATACTCCAGAAATTCTATCTTGAGCTTAGACAACAAAGTCAAAGAGCAGATAGTACACCCATCACAACACGACAGCTAGAATCATTGATTCGCCTTACTGAGGTACTGCTTCATTTTATAACTGTTACTAAGAATTTTATAGTAGGTGTATTTTGACAGCCCAAAGTACTGGATTTTAAAACATGGCGACTATAATACAGATTTTTTCTTACGTTGACATATCTGGTTTATTTTAAATGACACATGTTGATGCTACTTGACATTGAAAATGGATCAAATCTAAATACTTTTGTGACTTGAGGAAAACCAATGTTTCTACCATTTTTTGTGGAAACATATAGTATCTACGGTACTATAAATTAATAAATTGGCATCTGATCTATACATGTACACAAGTATATACAATATATATAGACATACATGACGATACCCGTATATATCAACATTGACTTGAAGGCACCAAAAACAAAGAAAAAGAAATAAAAGAAATAAGGAGGGAGTGGTTCAGATATTTTGGAGTAAGCTGTTCCATAGGAGAGAAAGCATCACTAAACAGATTCAAGCCCAGGGGTCCCTGGAAGTGGCATTCTGTCTGTAGGAAAATGGCACTTCCCTCAGCAAATCTTACTGGTCAGAAAGATTCAAAACTGTTGCTGTGCAGCAGGGAGGCCTGTACAACAACATCACTCTCCACTTGTCCTTCAAACCTAGCCTAAAAATAGCACCCTTGCATCCAGTTATCTATGGAGCAGTACCAGTTGCCTCTTGTAGTATCTTGTAGATGACAATTGTCTCTCCACCTTATTTACCTTGGAGTTATAACTGATGCAACATCTGAAATACAGATAGGCACATCCCCAAGAAGGAAATTTTCTTCCTCCAAGTATCAGTGATATATCCCAAGTCTGCCCTTTCATCCAACATCAAATCATGGATGAGAATTTATTATAGGCAGACCACTATATAAATAATACTATTTATTCTAATTGGCAAGCCTTCTAAATTTTGAAGTACAGAGTTTGTTCCCTGGTCAACTATGTATGGTCCTTTAAACTAGCGGGTTTAACCTGGGACTGTTACAGTATATGCAGGACATCTATTTTGCTGCTAAACTCTGGTTTCTCTCATATCTCTTTCTAATCTTTTTTAATTAATTAAAGTGTTAGTAGGATTGGTATATCAGCCGTAGTTATTTTAATAAATAATATAATAGTTTTTATTAGTGAAAATCTTTATTTGCAATTCACCAGTTTGTACTGACATGTTTTTGAAAAACAAAAAAACAAAAATCACAAAATTCAGAAACCTTGTGACAATAATGCAGTAATCAAATTGAAGAATGTAACTTTTTTCTAGGTCTAGTGCAAATTTCTTTCACAATCAGGGTGCTCAATCATGGGACTTGACTTGGCATGGAATGTGAACTCAACCGTTATGATTTGTAAAAAAAATGGTTTATGGTTCAGTATTGTGAGCCGTGGTGGTGCAGTGGTTAGAATGCAGTACTGCAAGCTACTTCTGTTGATCAGCGCTGCCAGCAGTTTGAAAGTTCGGGTCTCACCAGGCTCAAGGTTGACTCAGCCTCCCATCCATCCGAGCTGGGTAAAATGAGGACCCAGTTGTTGGGGCCAATATGCTGACTCTGTAAACTGCTTAGAGAGGGCTGTGAAGCACTGTGAAGTGGTATATAAGTCTAAGTGCTATTGCTATTGTATGTCAGCCCAGCTAAGCAAACTGGCTCATTCACCGAACTATTTTTAATGTCAATGTGATTCTAACTATGCCATTTCTGATCCAATTAAAAATGGGTGATTTGTATATAATATTAGCATTATGCTTTTCTTTAAGGCACGATCAAGATTAGAATTAAGAGAAAAGGCCACCAAAGAAGATGCTGAGGATGTTGTTGAAATAATGAAATACAGGTAGTACAAACTTAATAAAGTACCACAGTAATAAAATAAAAATCTATGAGCTTGCAACCTACAAACTGAACAATATGCAAACTGATGCATTTTTCAGCAAATATAAATCAAAGTATTTTGAAAAATAATCCAAAGTAGAGTAACATGCATTCAATAAACCAAGCACAACCTGAGTAGAATTTTAAAGTGAATGTGTTCTTTTATTAAGCCTATTAAATGCTTTCTGATTAAGAAAAAATTTAAAGTTCTCTGCCTCATTTGCAGTTGTATTTTTAATTTTACTTTCTGACTACGTACGTTTTGGTTTACTCTTTTCTCAAGTATGTTAGGAACTTACTCTGATGAGTTTGGGAAATTGGATTTTGAGCGTTCTCAGCATGGTTCTGGAATGAGCAAAAGGTCACAAGCAAAGAAATTTATTTCTGCCCTCCATCGTGTTGCAGAAAGAACTTATAACAACATTTTTGAGCTTCATCAACTCCGGCAGGTTGCTAATGAATTAAATATGAAAGTAAGTTAAAATAAATATGTACTCTAGAAGGATAAAATTAGCTATTGATGTTAACAGTTGGAAAAGAGAGAGATATTATTGCTTCCAGTTCTACTGATTGAAGGGACCTGGAGTTCCAGCCTTACTTTAGAAATGATATTTGAGTTTGATATTATTGAATATAACTTGCACATAACAAAAAAAAATCTTTTGTTGTTTAGGATTTTTTGTTGTTGTTCTTGGATGGAGGTAATGTTTAGCCTATTTTAACTAAAAGTCCTTTAAAGTTGTATTCTTTCCTCAATATTTTACTATGTGAGCACTAATGCAAGTTATCTGCCTAGTTTTCAGTAAGCGTGTTTAATCTATTTTGCTACATTTTAACTCAAGGTTTCCATTAAACTTTTTGTCTTTTAAAATATAACATTTGAAATATCAATTGAAAAAATGAAGTAGATTAAATATGACTAGGACACATTAAGAAGGCAAATTTAATGTAGTGGTTAAGGCACTGGGTTAGAAACCGAAAGAATGGAATTGCTAGTCCTGCCTTAGGCACATAGCCAGCTGAGTGGCCTTTGGCCAGTCCCTCCCGCTCAGCCTTAGGAAGCAGGCCATGGCAAATCACTTCCGAAATCTTGCCAAGAAAACTGCGGGGATTCCTGGCAGTTGCCAGGAGTCACATTGACTCTAAGGCAGTAGTGGGTTCCAAATCCCGTCGCTACCAGTTCCCTCATGCAGAAGTGTCCAGGTGGGTGGGTGGAGGCTCCTGCTGCCACTGGTTCGCCCAATCTGGGTGAACTGGTAGCAACCCACCACTGCTTTAAGGTACCAAATAAACAAACCATTGCCTTATGGCATTGTTTCTTAAGTGGGGGTTCCTCAAGACTCTTTCAGGGGTCCACAGAATCAAAACTACTTTCCTGCCTATGTTGAAAAATTATACAATATTAAAACCCATTAAACAATTATGAGAAGCAGCAACAGTAGTGAATGCTTCAGTGTTAATTCTTTTATACCGCAAATATCAATAAAATATAACCCATACAAACAAAATCTCTTTGGGATCCTCTATAATTTTTTAAAATAAGGGGTCTTGAGAGAAAAAAAAAGTTTAAGAAACACCATCTTCAAGGATGTTGCGATATATATATTGATGTAGATTTGCTTCCTAGGTGATTTAAGTGGAAAGTTTCCATACCATTTTAAAGTTTCTTTCCAGTTTTAAAAAAATGGATAGACTTTTTAAAAATCTTTTCCAACATAATATTTTGTAGTTGGTCTTTATCACAGCATTATTATTATTATTATTATTATTATTATTATTTTAGATATCTGACTTTGAAAACTTCATTGCATCTTTAAATGATCAGGGTTATTTCTTGAAGAAAGGTCCGAGATTATATCAGCTTCAGACAATGTGAAATAGTTCAATACCTAAAGAGAACTGTTTACTAAGAAGAAGAAAGGAACATAGAGGATTGCAACTAATTTGTGTTTCTTATTTAGTTGAATTCTAAACTAAACCGGTATGAGAATTTGTAGAATTCAGGCATTGGTTAAAACAATCAAACAAGATTAATGTAAATGTAATAAGGGCAGAGGAAGCTGACTTCCCTACTCCTCCCCTTGACATCCCTGAAAAAGGTTCTGTGAGAATCTGATAACTTAGTTGGATGGTATGTGTTGTGATGCAAAGAATATGAGAAATATCTCAAATACCGGATAAGGGAAGCAAAGAGGCTTTATTTATCTATGTATTGACATGAAACAACTTATTTACTAATTATAATACTTTTGAAAGCTATATATAGTACTGTTTCAAACCATTCTTGTTAAAGGTTTGCCTGATTTGAGTAATTTTGTTAACCCTATTTATTGATTTATGAATATGGTGTATATTTTAAGTCAAACTACACTTGCATTTATTAAGTCTTCTGTGAATGAGCAAAGTTCATGTTCTAAATATTATACCATTAAAAGAATACATTTAAAACACCGTTTGGTAATTCTCAATTTGACAAATAGTTGAGTACGAATCAATATATATAACATCCCACCCATGAACAAAAAGGGAAGGTTTTCTATGTGGGGAGCCATCTTAGTTTTATTATCTTAGTGAAATGAAAGAGAAAGGATGCATATCACATTGGGCAATGCAATACCTGGACACAGTATGGACAAATTTCTAGTGTGCTTTTTCCTATTGAAAAATATCAATGGCATCATCTGCCACTTGAGTAATATGTGCATGATTTTGAAATTACAGTATCAGTTGATTTCATTTATTTTTATTTAGCATTTTTCTACATTGAAGCAATTGCCTATCACATCTAAGCAAACAACATGATATAAAAATGGCCAAAAGGCACCGTTACAGTTAATAAATAAGGTTACAATTGATCAGTTAAAAGTAAAAATCAAAGTTAAAAAGTTAACAGAGCTAAAAGTTAGCAAGATGAAAGGAAAACCCTTTTAGGCACACACCACCCCATGCAAATTGGCAGAGCCAGGTCTTAGCATCCTTCTGGAAGGCCAGAAAAGTGGGCTTGCCTCACCTCTGGAGGGAAGAGTTTCCATAGGGTGGGGCAATGGCAAAGAAGGCCCTCTTCCTAGATCCTGCTGGTTGAAATTTTTTTAACCAATGAGATCAGCATACCTTCCCTGCCTTCCACCCCACCCCCACCCCCATGGGTGGGGGTGGGGTGGAAACAGGTTGATGGTTCGTCAGGTAACTGGTCTCATGCCATGAAGGACTTTAAAAGGAATAACACCTTCAATTGGACCTGAAAGCAAACTGGCTCTAGTGCAGTTTGTGTAGCAGAGGTGTTACCTGCGCTCCCTAGGGGTGTCCAAAACTGCTCCAACTTTGGACACACTTCCAGTCAGTACATTTAAACATATACTTTGGCAGAGGTAACATTCCAATAGATACACCTGGTTAAAAATCTTAATTGCTTTGGGAATGTTTTCCACTGTTCGTTGCAAAACTCTGGTAGTGCAAAGTATTCTTAGGTCTTAGATACAGTATTGTCTAGTTAGATTAGGGGTGTCAAACTCAAGGCCCGGGGCCTGGATCCAGCCTGCAGGGTGCTTAGATCTGGCCCACGGGGCTGCCCTGGAAACAACAATAGACTGGCCTGCAGTGCCTCTGACAGCAAAAACGGAGCTTGGGAATGCTGTGTGTGGCCTTCCCAAGTTCTGTTTTTGCTGGCAGAGGGTTGCAGGAGGCCATTGCAGCTGAAAACGGAGCTTGCGAGGGGGACAGGCAGCACTCTGTTTTTGCTGGCAGAGGGTTGCAGGGGGCTGTCGCAGCCGAAAATGGGAGCTCGTGAAGGCTGTAGGTGGCACTCCCAACTCTGTTTTCCCTAGCAGAAGATCGCAGGAGCCTATTTTTGCTAGCAGAGCATTCGGGCCACTACAGCCCCCACCCCACCCGACATAAGTGATGTTGAGCTGGCCACATCCACCCTGGCCACCAAAGTCACACAATCCCGATGTGGCCCTCAATGAAATTGAGTTTGACCCCCCTGGTCTAGATCTTCCCACAGATTTTCACTAGTCAAGTCTGAAGACTGAATAGTCTTTCAAACATTTTCTTTCATGTAGATGGTTGATGTGGTTATGTTTTGGACATATTCAACACCTCAATTTCAATTTCTTTACTATTTTACGTTTGGGGCTGATGGGAAAAGAAATTTAAAATAGCTGGATTGTATCAGATGCCTATCCTTAGTCTAGTTGTTTATCATTAAGGTTTTGGCAAGAAGGTGGAAAACAATGTATTTAGTTAGCTTCATCTTTTTGATTTCTTGGTTAGGTTAGGGCTACCAAAACTGGGCTTCAAATCTCAGGACACCAACCAGATGACAACAAGACGAATAATGTACATTGCTGCCAAGTGGTTGTCTGGATTGTTGCAACCTAGATACAATAGCTCTACTCTTGGTTCTATTCAACTGGCTGCCATGACTTCTGTCCCACAGCTCTAGTAACTACCATCACTCCATTAGTGAGAAGTTTCACTGATCATGTACCAGTATTAGTGTGTACTCCACTAACAATTTACAATAGATATATGCATGGCTGATTCTACGGTAAACAATGAATACCAGTATTGACATTCTGAATAAAGTTTACATATTCTTAAAGCAACTTGTTCATTGGTAATTCTTAATGCATATTATTTTTAAAGATAAGGATAATAAGTCTGAAGGAAAGTCCAACCTTTTGGAGTCTATAGCAAGTAGTATCACTGAGTCAACTTTGGCAACATTAGGAAGGGATACCAACAAGAAATCCCATGCTAGGCCAGACAATAGTTGGAGAAATATCTGGGAAGAAGGGACTGGCAAACCAGGTGCTGAGCTGAATTTACCTTTTTTTCCCTTCTACCTTCTCTTTTTGTGAAAATGAGGGCTATGGTGGGCACAGCACTGATGCAGAGTGGTGTATAAATATGCCATGTACACAATCAGTGTATTTTCTTTAGATTTTGGAGGGCTTCGTTGTGGCCTGCCAGCAGAGCTGGTGGCAGACTTGGACAATGAGGAGGTTGGGGAGGAACTTGGGCCTGTTCTAGAGTCTGGGGAAGGCTCTGATGGATGATCTGTGTCAGATGCAGAGATAGAGCCAGGGCCATCTAACATTTCCCAGCCACCAGAGAGGCTGCTGTCTTTGGAGGCTGAGATGAGTGAGGAGGAACAACAGCTGGGGCCTGTTCCAGATGCACGTATGTGCAAACCAGAACAGTGGAGGACAAGGGGTCGACTCAGAAAACAAAGCACACGTGGATGCTGAATGGCCCCTCCCTGGCTGGGGAATAAATAGAAGGAAAGGAGAGTGGTTATTTTAGGAGACAACAGTTCGTATTTCTGAAGATTTTGCTCTTTGTATTTCCTGCATCAAAGACTGCTTGCCAGAACGTAATTTGCAGCCTTTCAGCTGGGAGCTCATGACCTTGCAATTATCACAAGGAACTGATAAGGTCTGTTGCTGCATTTAACTCCTTGCAGAACTCTTGCCTAGACTTTTCGGTGGATGAATGCAATTAATTCACAAGAGGTAAATAAAGGGTTTTTTTTTCGTGACAAGAAGTCTGTTTCTTGCTTGTGCTAAGGCTGGGTCAGAACAGGCTTCTGAAAGATCTTCAACTTAGAAATGATGCCACTGATTTTTAGAAATGCCACTGATTTTTGATAATGTGATTTATTGAGGGCTACAAAAACGATATTCCATCCCCTAGCTTTACATAGCTCCAGGACTACCGCTTAACACAACCCTGCTACATATTTTGCAGTAGTCAAGGTTCTACCTCTCTATATATAGTTGTGGAAAAGAAATTGAGAACAGAATACTAAGTTATCTGTTTTGGACCTCTGTCAATTTTTTTGATCTATGCTTCGCTATTTTTCTACCAGCTTTTAAAAACCAAATTGCCTAAATTAAACACACCTCATGAAGAATAGTAATTTAATTTGGTTAATTCTTCCTCCAGTAGATACATGATGGATCTTTCCTACTGATCCTGTGCCGATAGTAGATATTTTAAATCAAGACATCCTTTCCATTCACCCACATTTTCAGCTGTTACCACCTGGCTTATATCCTGGCCTGCATCTTCTCGATATTCATGCAATTTTATTAACATCCCTTGGGGTCAAACTCAACATCCAACAACTTTATGAAGCACCTGTCTAGTTTCCTCAGCTTCAATGTTGATCACTAAAAGCCAGGATTTTTTTGTGATCTCTCCTCAAATTAGTAAATAGACTGATCCTGCTTAGGTTTTTGGAGACCAGCCCTGTCCAGCTCTGTTTCTTCAAATGCTGTGCTTGCAAAAGGGGCTGCTTTATTTCCAGTTTATTTTCTTTTCTGTGCCTTCAAGTCAGTTGTTGACTCCTGGCAATTGCCTAAACTAATCTTTGCAGGGTTTTTTTTTGTGGGGGGGAAGATTTCGGACTGGCTCAAAGTCATCCAGCTTGACATGGCAAAATTAACTATTTTGATTAAAGAAAAGAATATAAATACTTCTGTTTCCACCGCTTCTGAACTTTGTGCTTGAAGTGGAAAAGAATGAAAGCTTGATTTTGGGTTTTACCAATTAGACTGATAGATCCTTATAGAAATAGCTGGTTTATATTATGAAAAAACAGAGTTGTGATTTGATATTAATGCCCTATTTTACTGCAACAGAGTCAATACTGCTTTTTCTTTTTTTTAATCCTTCCTCACTTTTCTCCCCCCCCACAGCTTTCTCCCCATAGTTTTCCTATTTTCTTTTGCATTTTGTATCTTATAATTCAATAAAAATGTTAATGAGGAAAAAAAAGTCATCCAGCTGGTTTTTTTCTTGTTTTTTGCCCAAGGCAGAGTTATATAACTCGCGATCTCCCGATATCTAGCCTGGTATCTACATCAAACTGGTACAGTTGTGGTACCCCATTTCCCGATTTAATTATAATGTGGTGTTTTAAAAGTGTTTAAATTATAATGTGGTGTTCCCTAGGCGTGGAACTTAAAATTAGAGGTTACTGCACAGCCCGCAGGAACCACCATTCGATCTTCGCCAGCAACGCTGCTGTTCCTTTAATAAGCGGGGTGCCTCTTGCCGTAAAGAGCGGCCGAGGCGTCGTAAAAAGCGTGTCCGGCTGGACCGTAAGGTAGAAGGTGCGCGGAAGCGCGGTTGAATGGAAGAGGGGGACGGCCAGCGGCGGGGGGAGAGCAGGAGGGGAGGGGCATGTTACAATTCTGCCCCTCCTCCTCCTCCTCCTCCACTTCTTCGTTGGTAGAAAGGTCTTTTCCCTGCCTCCCCCCCAACCCCAACCCCCCTGCCCCAACCAAGCCATGCTGACCGCTGCTTGGTTGGTCAAAGGCAGCACTTGGGGGTGGGGTCTTCTGCGGAGCGCGAGCCCAGGACGGTGCTTGGGGGCCACCGTAGCAGTTGCCGGCGCGAGGAGCCGCGGAGGAGGAGGCGGCGGCGAGCCCTGGAGGGGCTCTGGAGCTGCGCTCGCGGCCTCCTCCAGCAGTCTCGCGGAGTGTCGCTCCCCGTCTTCCCCGGGCACGGGGCGACGTCTGCTACTGCGCGTGCGCCCGCCCAGCCCCAAGCATCTTCTAGGCACTGCGGCTTGGGCGCCCCCTTTCGGTTGCTCCTCCGGCGGACCTGGGCAGCCTCACTGCTCGCGCGCCGGCTGCGGAGGAGCCGCTCGGAGAGCGGCGGCGGCGGAGTCCTCGGAACGACCCGATGCTGGCAAAGCAGAGCAGAGCAAAGGATTCGCTGAACTGGTAGGGCGGGCAGGGGGCAGGCGGCTCCTTTCTCCCGGCTTCTTCCCTTTCGTCCCCGTTGACATGATGACCCCTATTAAATGCAGCGCTTCAGGCAGCAGGCTCACCCGGCTCGGTAAAATAATTCTTAAAAAGTTGTGCAAAGGAGAAATCTCGCCTTGGATTTGAGGCTGCCGCATGCAGGGGAAAATAATCCCGAGCGAATACCTATTTGCAATCCAAAGCGATGCCTCCTGGAATCAGACTGACCTCTGCAGTACTTTCGTGTGAAAAGAAAACTCGCTTTTTTATCTGTTATCCCTAAAAGGAAGGAAAGTGATTTCACTTTCTGCAGAACGTCTCCCGGCCTCTTCCCCTTTGATGTGCACTTTTAAACGACTTCCAACACTTTACTAATTCGTGGTTGTGCAGTGAAATTGCCCTCATGTGGTTTTGCTGGATTGTATAAATGCGAACTTCATCATGTTTGACATAATTTGCTTTTCGGTACTCTTTTGGCATCTTATATGATTATTCTTATAGATGCCAACTTATTTCCCACCCTTATATTATATTAGTATAATATAACTTTCTAAGAATGGCTAAATGTGTATAGAGAATGGTGTTGTGTAAAATTCTTAGAAGACAAAGTAATGCATTAATATTACTGGAAATGAAGCATAGAAGAAGATCTAGCGTTCCATAAGAAAATCTTATTTTTTGTTTTTAATCAGAAATATGCAATGTCTGTTGACTCAAAATCTTTTGTGCAAGTGAGAACCATATTTCAAAAGTTGGTGGGGTGACTTTTAAACTTTATTTTATATGGAAGATCATTATTTTATTATTTTGCATGAACTTTAATACTACTATTTTTAAAATAAAACACACACACAAACACATGTTTTATTTTAAAAATTGTATTCATTCATCCATTCACTCATCCATCCGTCCGTCCGTCCATCCCTCCATCAGTAGAGAGCATTATAACCCTGAGATTTTTATGGCAACTATTTAAAGTTGCATCTTTTGGGGGGAGGGGAACAATTAAAAAAATGAATTTGCTTTTCCAAAGGGGATGACAAGTGTCATGGAGTTTTTTTCCTCTAGAGGAGACTGATGAAAGGTCAGTGGCATAGCTCTTGCTGCTAAAAGGAGTCTTTATTAGAAGGGAGAGAGAAGCTGCAGCAGAGAGAAAAACTGAATGGAGGGGCTTTTTAAGAGAGTGGGTAGTTTGGAAAAGATAAGGCTGCAGGGGAGGAGGAAGCAAAAGCTGCTGAGAGAAACAAGTGCAAAGAAAGGAAGCTGCAGAGGTGAGCAAAATGATGGGAAGCAGCAGATGGGAAAAGTTATGAGAAGACAAATTGTCTCAAACCCAATAAGCAAAGCTGCTTGTATTACAAAAGCAGCATTTATGAAAGGAGAGAACCAGTGTGGAAAATAAGAGATTGTTATTGACTGAATCCTCCCCCTCTTGAAAAAGGGAATAAATCTTTGTCAGCCAAGTAATACTTATTAAGAGATCTTAAGGGAAGAAAATAAGCAGAGGGAACTGGATAAAGAGGTTTAATGTCAACAAGGAACTGAAGCGTTCAAACAGCTTACAGTTTGTTTGAAAGACAGTAATTCCTAAGGACTTTAGCTTACACTGTGTGCACAATTATTAGACAAGTTGTATTTTGGAGGGTTAATTTTATTATTGAACAACTACAATGCTCTCCTCGGTCAATCCAAAATATGAATAAATCTCAAACTTGAATATTTAAGGAAGTAAAAATGAGAATGCGTGCACAATTATTGGGCAACTATTAGTGTGCACATTATTATGCAACTAAATGAAAAACAAAAATTTGCCCATCTCACTCATTTATTTGCATCTGTTAAAGTGAGAATAATAAACAAACAACTCAAAATGTACAAATAAACACTTCTGACATTAAAAAAAAATCAGTGACCAATATAGCTTCTATTCAGTAACAGTCATAAGACTTTCACTCATGGAGTCTGTCAGTTTCTTGTCTGTTGACAATCAACTTTTTGTGTAGCATTGCATGACAATTGAGAATTCTTTTTTCTGGATAAATTTTTCTTTCTTTTGATGAGTTGGCTTAATGGAAGTTTGTACTTTCTCTAGGCGAAAATTGATACTTTAAAACTCTATATGTATTATATTACTCTCTGCAATTCTATCCATATTATTATATTTTTTTCTGTATTTTTTTAATAATTTTCAATAAAAATTTAAAAAAAAACTTTTTGTGCAGCAACCACAGCCTCCCAGACACTGTTCAGAGAGATGTGCTGTTTTCCTTCACCATAAATCTCCCATTTAAGAAGGCCCCACAAGTTCTCAATAGGGTTTAGGTCAGGTGAAGAAGGGGGCCATATCATTATACTTTCATCTTTAAGGCCTTACTGGCAGCCATGCAGTGGAATACTTCAATGCATGCGATGGAGCATTGTCCTGCATAAAAATCATGCTGTTCTTGAAAGATGCAGACTTTTTCCTGAACCACTGCTTGAAGAAAGTGTCTTCTAAAAACTGGCAGTAGGTTTGGGAGTTGATTAAAATTAACTGAGTCCATCTTCAACTGAAAAGGTCCAACTAGCTCGTCTTCAATAATACCAGCCCATATGGGTACCCCACCTCCACCTTGATGGTGTCTTGAGTCGAAGTGGAGCTCTCTGCCCATTACTGATCCAGCCACAGGCCCATCCATCTGGTCCATCAAGAGTCACTCTCATCTCATCAGTCCATAAAACCTTTGAAAAAATCTATCTTCAGATATTTCTTGGCCCAGTCTTGCCATTTCATCTTATGTGTCTTGTTCAGTGGTGGTCAGATTTCAGCCTTTCTTACCTTGGCCATGTCTCTGAGCACTGAACACCTTGTACTTCTGGGCACTCCAGGTAAGTTGCAGTTCTGGAATATCTGGAATATTCTCCACAGCAGTGGAGAATAATGGGTTCCTGGTAGCTTCACATTTGATTCTGCTCAAATCTTTGGCAGTTAATATGCGTCTTTTTTTCTCAACACGTTTGTTGCGTGTTCCCTGTTGACTATTTGTAACAAATTGTTTGATGGTTCTATAACCATGCCCCAATATCTTAGCAATTTCAAGAGTGCTGCATACCTCTGAAATACTTTATAATTTTTTACTTTTCAGGGTCAGTTAAATTTCTTCTGTGGCCCATTTTTCCTGAGGAAAAAAAGCTGCCTAATAATTATGCACACCTTGATATAGGATGTTGATCTCCTTAGGCCACACCCTCCCTTATTACACAGATACACATCATCTGATATTCTTATATCCACTAAGTCTTCAGATTTATTCAGCTTGCAGGTGAAAAATATGCATAAAAATGATATGGTCAAGATACTCACTTGCCTAATAATTGTGCACACACTGTATATATGCCTGAGGAAGATCCCTACATCCTTCTGTCAACTGTTGAGTGAGTTGCTAAAAATGGAACTTAAAAGAATTTGTTCAAAGTTTGTTCAAAGTTTGATTAAAAAGGGACCTATAGGGAAGGAGCTCTTTCATACAGTGTCTTGAAAAACCCTGAATACTTAAACGTCTAAAATGGGACCTGGTTATTTCAGAAGAAAGGAGGAAATTTTATGTTGCGTTTGGTACATGAGAGATACACTTGTTAAAGAAATGATTAGATGGAACCAAGATATATAACCTGGAGGAAATAATAGAATTTGGCTCAATTTTATTTTCTGTTTCTCTCTGAGCTAAAGTTGAAAATAAAAGCTAGCAGCCAAATAGAGTAATGGGATCAGAGAGGAGTTGCCTTCAAATATGGCAGATCTGAGATAAATCCTTCAGCTCTGGATATAAACAGTGAAGTACCATTTGTGTTGAAAAGTTAGAAAACCCACAAAACATTCAGGGAAAGGATCTAGAGATAGCATGTGATAATTGTTGGGAAAATGGTCACATGAAAACTGTTATTTCAAGAAATCAGTGGTTGATTAAAAAAAAAAGCAATATTGCAAATGATTAGTCACAAAAATGTTAAATGAAGAGGTGTGTCAATGCAGATTCTTTTTTTTATCACATAAGTTATATATGACAGGGTAGCTTGTGATTGTTGTAACCTAAACATTTAGGATTGGTGGACGCAGGTGTCTTCTTATCTACAGTATCATAAACTCAGAATTGAGGTGGGTGGGGGAAACATGATCTCTAGCCAGTATGTTAAAGCAGAAGGTTAGGAAGTCAAGATCCTTTTAGATTACCAACAAGAAAAGAATCTCAGTGGAGTAGACATTTTTGGCTTTTTGAAGTAGGCATAACCATCCCAAGGAGATCTATCGGGGTGAAATGCTCCCGGTACGGACCGGATCACCCGATCCAGTAGCGATGGCGGCGGGTGGTTTGGAGAACCGGTAGCAAAAATCCCTGTGCGCCCCCCCACCATGCCCAGCTGAGCCGCACGATCATTAGAGGCTTTTTTTTTAACTTTTAAAAGCAATTTTTCTACAATCTCTTCCAACGAAAAAATGCTTTTAAAAGTAAAAAAAAAAAGCCTCTGATGATCGTGCAGCTCAGCTGCGATCGTCAGAGGCTTTTCAAAGCATTTTTTTCTGCAACCTCTTGGCCGAAGAGGTGGTAAAAAAAATGCTTTGAAAAGTCTCTGATGATCCCAGCTGAGTTGCCTGATTGGCAGAGGCTTTTCAAAGCATTAGAAAAAATGCTTTGAAAAGTTAAAAAAAAAAAGTTGGCCACGCCCACCCAGTCACATTACCCCCCCCACCAAGCTACGCCCACAGAACCGGTAATAACAAATTTTACATTTCACCCCTGAGATCTATGTGCTGCTTTGTTTTGAACATTTGAGAATTTCAGAAGAATTGATATCTGTATATAGCTATATCCTTTTATTAATCTGAAAGTCAATCCATTTGCAATTTTTACTTTGCCCTTTGATGTAAGAGTCCCCAAAGAGATTTGCAACAATGCAAAAACAAATCAACCCTTTTCAATTGGTCAATGTCGTGGCCCATTTTTGTTGCTCATAGAGTTTCAGAGTGTAGGGATTTGTGTGTTCTTCTGGCAATGATGGGGAAGTGAGTCCCCACAGCTCTTGAGTGGGAGAGATGGGAACAACTGGTTATCAGAGCTGAGCCTTCTTTTTGGAATTCTTTCTTGGTAGTTAAGGAAATTCTTAGAAAAGATACATGCATTCCAATGCAGCAATTAAACACATTAAACATGCAAAGTTTACCTGTTATCTTCCATAATATCAAAGTACATTAAATTCAGATTATTTATATTTGTTTTGTAATAATTTTTTCCTATGCTATTTTTTTTTGTTCTAGTATGAAAACCCTTGGACTGTCCCTAATCTACTTTCATTGGCAAGGATTGGTTTGGCACCTATTTTGGGCTATTTGATTATTGAAGAAGATTTTAATGTAGCATTGGGTGTATTTGCCCTGGCTGGAATAACAGATCTGGTGAGTCCTTTATGTATATATTTTACAATGTTGTATGGAAATGAGACTTCTTTTTCTTTAAAAGTGAGTTCAGAAATATTTTCAAATTCAGATCCTAAAGTGCTTGAATATGATTTTATAATTAGCTAGTGCTACCTGTATTTTCAGGCACTCTTGGAAAAAAAAGATGATATAAATCTGACAAAATGTAATGTTTGGTTTCTTTCCCATGTCTATCTTGCATTTTCAGTTGGATGGCTTTATTGCACGAAACTGGGCCAACCAGAAATCTGCGTTGGGAAGTGCCTTGGACCCTCTGGCTGATAAAATCCTTATCAGTATCCTATATATTAGCCTGACATGTGCAAACCTTATTCCAGGTAAGCAAAGAAGCTGTCTTTCAAATTATTCTTCCTCTTGAATGATATAAAAACAATGAATTGTTAAATATTAGAAGCAAATCTCTTTCAGTTTATCAGCACAGTTCAATACCTCAGTATGTTGATATCATAGTTACAATATTCAACCTATAGTGTAAACAAATCCAATGGAAAAAAAATGCAATACACAGGGTGTACCAAAAATCAGGCCCTATGGGCCAATTTTATTAATTAATTTTGTTTTTGACAACATGTTACCATATTTAGGGATGCTCAAAAATCATGTGTAAAATGAGTAAGGAAGGGTTTGAAAGAAAACTGCATCCAATTTGAACATTTCATGTAATATATACTGTGTAGTTAAGATCTTATTTTTAGCATATCCTGTATGTCCATGTTGTTCATTGGGCTAAATTTCCTGAATTCATTTTATTATCTAAAATAAATTACTGAACCTTTGAAGGGTTTAAATAACGCTGTAATTCTAAAGTGGTAGTTGATACAGTCAGAAGAGATTATAGCATTTGCTTCTGCCTTACATTGTAATTTATTTTGAGCTATATATTCTCCATTGAAGGCAAATTATGGTTAGAAAAACAATATATAGCAAACAGTAACAGATTTTGTGTGTTTTATTCTCTTTTACCCAGGTTGAGGTTATTCCCTTCTAGGGATAGAGGAGAGACAGCTAAGTGCTGTAGGCTTTTGCCCAGGCCAGAAACTAAATGCATTGTTCAGTTACAGCAACCACTGTAATTTATCTGTGTTGTTTTTGTGGTAATGAGTAGGTAGACAATATAATTAAATAACAGTGATTTAAACTAATTAGTCTTTTGTAGCAATCCATATAGACATGCTGTGAATTGGAATTATTTTTATGTACTCTCAATATGACAGCCAGTTTGATGCAATGTTTGAGGAACCAGGCTAGAAATCTCTAGACCGTGAGTTGAAGTCCCACCTTAGGCACAAAGCCATCTGGGTGATCTTTGGCCACTTGCTCTTAGCCCTAGATGAAGGCAATGGCAAACTGTTTCTGAAAACGTTGCCAAGAAAACTGCAGGGACTACAAGAGTCAGGAGTGAAATTTAGATATATTTAAGAAGACTTTCACTATTTTTTTTTTCAGTCCCACTTACATCAATGATAATTCTAAGGGACATTACATTAATTGCTGCTGTTTTCTATGTTCGATACAAAACTCTTCCTCCACCGGTAAGTATCCTGCCATGTGTTAATATACATTTGATAGGAAATCAAAGCAGTCATAGAATAAACAGTACGTGTAAAACTTGTTCCCAAATGAAGGCTTGCTAAAATAGGAATCAGACTTTTTTTTTCTCCACAGACAATAATAGCAACAATTTTTTTCTGTCACAAAGAATTAGGGAGTGAAAGGGATTCTTTTCTTTCCTTATTTGGTCTCTCTCTCTCTCTCTTGCTTTTTGTATTTCTGTCCAAGACAGATCTTTCTTTGAATGCTTCCAGAGGATAACCTTCCCTTACCTTCTGCCTTTCAGATAGAACTGTGACTCCCAAATTCTCCTTGGGCCAGAAGTCTTGAACTGTGTGTGCTAATTTCCTTATAATATTTTCCCAGCCTTCCACTTGAGTGTTTACAAAATTATAAAAATACTCTCTCTGACCTTCCAGTGAAAATTAAAGATCATAATCTTTGTGCATCAGAATTTCCTTTGATTCTCCACTATTTCTTCATTGCTATACCTTGCTACGCTATACTTGTTAAATGACTCCAAGTTTCCTATTCATTTTCAAACACTTGTTCCAGTTTCAAATTGCCAACTTGTCTACTCTTATGTCATCTTTTCACCATTTGTCCTTCCTGTGACCTTTTCTTGCCCAGCATCTCATTCTCAGCTGCAGAAGAGTCTCCTCCTTTCCCATTGAAATGATATCATTTCTGTTCCTGTTCCTAAACTTTTCTCTCAAAATGCCTGTTTGACCTCCTCCCTCACTGCCTTGTTGCTCCTCAAAACAATCTTTCTAAGAGCAGAAAGTACTGTCATTCCAGCTATCCTACTGAATTGAACCAAAATATTATTGAAATGATCACAAATCTTCTCCTATACTGTAGCAGTGATGGCTAACTTTTTTGCCGTCGTGTGCCAAAAGCGGGGGGAGTTGGGGGGGATTGCGTACACACGTGCCCACACCCATAATTCAATGTCCCCTGTCCCCCCATGCATGCGCGTGTGACCCCCCCCGCTTTTGGCACGTGATGGCATAGTGGGCCCAGTAGGCCCATTTTTTTGCCCTCCCCAGGCTCCAGAGGCTTTCTAGGAGCCTGGGGAGGGAGAAAACGGCCTTCCCTACCCCCTTGGAGGCCCTCCGGAGGCCCGGAAGCAGCCCGTTTCCCGACTTCCAGTGGGCCTGGAAGGCCCGAAAATCAGCTGGCCAGCGTGCTGGACTGAGGTAGGGCAACGCTCACATGCCCACAGATCTGACTCCGTGTGCCACCTGTGGCACCCGTGCCATAGGTTCGCCATCACAGTCTGCTCCATGTCTGCTCCATGGTTTCTTTAGTCCCATTTGTCTCCTTAATTTAATTTCTTGTAAGCCATCTTCCCTCTAAAGCGTATGTAGACAGTCTAAGCATAAAGCATAGGCAGCCTTCTATAACACCCAAGGATTGCACCATCCAAATTCAGTGGCATAACTATCAAATAATTTTTCCTGTTTATTTTGTTGCTGAAATAAAGAGCAGAGACTCTACTAAGTTCTGCTGGCTTCATGCATTTGTTTTGTACTTAAAAATTGGTTGTAGTGGTGAAGGCACTGGCCTAAAAACCAGGAGATTGTGAATTCTAGTCCCACTATAGACATGGGAGACTTTCACTCTCTTTCAGAAAAACCCACTTCACAGGGTTATTTTGGTGGGGAAAGTAGGAGGAGGAAGGAGTATTAGATATGTTGACCACCTTGACTTATTTATAAAAGAAACGAATGTAATATAAAATATTATAAAAAATTAAACACAGGTACAACAGTATTCTAAAACAGTTAAATATTTGAGCCTATTTTGACCACCTTTCCTGAAGCTGTGCGAACCCCAATCCTGTTTTATACTCTTGATTACCTACAGAGTAAGTCAGATGTATGCAGGAAGAATTGCACTGTTAAACATAAGCATGAAGATGTAGACTAAATATGTTGTGTTGCTAAAAAGCATCAGTTCGATTTTATCGGTTCGTAAATTTAGGAAAGGCTTTGTTTTCACCACGTTTATTAAAAGCAAGATTATTTTTTTGTTGTTGTTTCTCACAGAAGACATTAAGTAGATATTTCAATCCATGTTATGTCACTGCTCAGTTAAAGCCAACGTTCATCAGCAAGGTAAGAACAACAGTATGTCATGCTGTGTCCATTTGGCAAACTGAATATTGCCTTGCAGCAGCATTCTTTTTGTTGCTTCCTGCAATTTGATTGTCTTTCATGACTTACCCACGTAGGTAGTCCTCACTTAACGACCATTTGTCCAGTGGCTGTTTGATGGCGCTGAAAAAATGGACTTACGATTGGTCCTTGCACTTAAATCTGTCACAGAGCCCCTGCAGTCACATACTCAAAATTCAGGCATCTGGCAATTATCACATATTTATAACGGTTACAATATTACACCTTTCCCCACCCCATATCTATGCCTTTTTGGATGCCCTGATGGAAGGTACAGGTAGTTCTCGACTTGCAACAGTTCATTTAGGGACCGTTCAAAGTTACAACGGTACTGAAAAAAGTGATATGACCGTTTTTTCACAGTTACAACCTTTGCCCCATCCCCATGATCATATGGTCAAAATGTGGATACTTGGCAACTGGTTCTTATTTATGATGGTTGCAGTGTTCCAAGGTCATGTGATCACCCTTTGTGACCTAACAAACGAAGTCAATGGGGGAACAAGATTCACTTAATAGCCAGGTTACTAACTTATCAACTGCAGTGACTCACTTCACAATTGTGGCAAGAAAGATCATAAACCGAAGCAAAACTCATTTAACGAATGTCTCACTTAACAACAGAAATGTTGGGCTCCATTGTGTCGTAAGTCGAGGACTACCTGTATACAATAACTCTTCATCTCAGCTATACAGGTAGTCCTTGATTTACAACCATGCATTTAGAGGCAGTTCAAAGTTACAACAGCACTAAAAAGAGTGACTTACGACCATTTTTCACACTTACAATCATTGCAGCAGCCCCATGGTCACATGATCAGAATTTGAATGCTTGGCAACTAGTTCATATTTATGATGGTTGCAGTGTCCTGGGGTCATGTGATCAGCTTTGGTAACCACCTGACAAGCCAAGTCAATGGAGAAGCCAGACTCGCATAACAGTCATGTTATTATTAACCTAACAACTGCAGTGATTCATTTAATAATCGTGGCAAGAAAGGTCACAAAGTGGTGCAAAACTCACTTAACAACTTTGTCTCTTAGCAATTGGGCTCAGTTTTGATCTTAAGTCGAGGACTATCTATACTGTGCAGAGCAGCCAAAAGGACAGAGATGTGGGTGGGTGGGTGGGGGGAGTTGAGGCAGCACTGTTCATACAAGGCAGGAAAAAGGAATTGGCCTCTTCTGGTTAAGTGATCCCCTGAAAGCATCTCTTGCCTTGGGAAAATTGGGGCTGGGAAGGACTCAACCAGGAAGGACTCAGCTTGAATCTGAGTGGGGCTTCACTTAATAATTGTGAGGGATTTGCTTAACAGTAGCAACCAAGATTGCTGAAACTACTATTGTTAAGTGGTACAGTCACAAGATATTTTACTTACTGACAGCTTTGCTAGCAATGGAGTTGCTAGTCCCAATTAAGGTTGTTAAGTGAGGATTACCTGTAACCTACTGCCCCAGACAGATGAGGAGGACAGGGAATATGAACAAGAACAATAAAGAATGGATGATGTCCGTAATGAGAGAAAATGTTGAAGTTCTTTGTTCACTGAAAGAGAATGATGCCTGAATGGCAAAACAAATATATAAAGGAGGAGTGAATGGGCAAAGAGAACGAAGAAGACAACAGTTATGGGTGGAATGAGTTGATGGGAGGGATCCTCAGATAGGAAGTAAAGGCAATGAGAAAGATGAATTTTGTTGGTGTAAATTAGATAAAGCTGTATTTTCTTTCCTGTATTATATCTTTAATATATTTGGTTTACTCTTCCATTCTCCATTTCTGTGACTTACATTACATTGCTTACACTGAAGGGGAAGAACATTGTGGGCACGTACTGTATGCATAGTACTTTTTCTGTGAAAATGCACTGTGTGACTTAATTTTAATCTAATCTATTACCAGGTGAACACCGTGGTACAGCTCATCTTAGTAGCAGCTTCTTTAGCTGCTCCAGTTTTCAATTATGTGGACAGTGTGTACCTTCAGACTTTATGGTATGTAAAGTTACAATTTTTGTTATACTATTGGTGAGTGGAAAAACAAGCAATGTAAGGAGTACAATGAGAGCTCAGGCAATTTTATTTATTGCATGCTGTTCAATATTGCCCAGTTTCGTGAGATTCAAGATGGTTCAAGAAAGCACAAAGAAACATATAATAAAAATAGGAGGAAGCACAGCACATGGTCTATCTAAAAAACAGTATCACACTATAAGCCCATAACACTTGATGGCTGATGCTGTAACTGTTCTCGTGTTAATATTGGGTCTAGGTTTACTGGATTCAGAGGTGATTTATTTCAAGGTAGTTCCACCTGCTTCTTTGTTACTTCCTCTCCCGTTCAGACACACACACACACATACACACCCCTTCCTGCAGTGGTGAAATGTAAAATTTGTTACTACCGGTTCTGTGGGCATGCCTTGATGTGTGTGGGGAATGTGACTGGGTGGGCATGGCCAGCTTTTTTTTTTACTTTTAAAAGCATTTTTTCTACAACCTTAAGAGGTTGCAGAAAAAAATGCTTTTAAAAGCCTCTGACGATCACGCGACTCAGCTGGGATCGTCGGAGGCTTTTAAAAGCATTTTTTCTACAACCTCTTTGGCTAAAGAGGTTGTAGAAAAAAATACTTTTAAAAGCCTCTGACGATCCCAACTGAGTCGCGCGATCATTAGAAGCTTTTTTTTTTTACTTTTAAAAGCATTTTTTTTGAAGAGGTTGTAGAAAAAATGCTTTTAAAAGTAAAAAAAAAAAGCCTCTGATGATAGTGCAGCTCAGCTGGGCTTGGGGGCGCAGGGATTTTTGCTACCGGTTCTCCAAACCCCCCGCCGCCATTGCTACCAGATCGGGCGATCCAGTCCGAACTGGAAACATTTCACCCCTGCCTTCCTGCCTTGTGAAGCAGCCAGGCTAAGTTAGGTTTAGTTTGTTAGTGGCAAAACCCATACATTGGGGCCAAGTTTCCATAAGCTTTAAAAAAAAATCACATTTTAAAAAAAATTTCACAAATAATAAAGAACATAAAACTGGATTCTTTAGTCAGTTTAACACAGCAAATGTGGAAATATATAATTTTTGCCCAACAATTTTAGAGTCAAATTAGATGGTCAAAAACTAAAAGGTGAACAGAATTACAACTCCAAGGTATCTTTTCTAAGGTTGATTTACATAAAAAATGTAAGTATATATGGGATTACAATCCTAGCAACATAAGGCAGAAGATATAGAACAATTAAAACGCAGACCACACGTTTTCTGAACAGTTTTTATCCCAGAGTGGTGGGTGGGAATGTGTTTGGGGATTGTTATGTGTGTTGGACCTGGTCTTTGGGTGTTAAGTGAATTTTGTTGTATGGGTATACTGTGTATACACGTACAATGACAATAACTATTGTTGTTATTATTATTATTATTATTATTATTATTATTGAAAGAGTTTGTTTGATTTAAGGCAGAACTCATATTGCCTTGCTATTCATCTACCATATGGTATGATATGTCAATAAATAAAAACATTTTGGCTTAGGTAGGATTTCTTTGGAACTTCTAGGCATTTTATGTAGCCCAGCCTTATATATCTGATTTTAATTGTTGTAACAAAAACAGTTCCATCTCAAGTAGGATTCGTCTTAGTTTAAATAGGTTTTTAAAAATTGTGTTGCAGTGATTTTTAGACTTGGTGTTATCTCTTTCTCTCTCTCTCTTTTTTGGCTTGGAAACTAAAATAATCATTTTCTTCCTGAAGGTGCATCACAGCTTTCACAACAACTGCATCTGCATACAGTTACTATCATTATGGCCGAAAAACAGTTCAGGTGCTAAATGACAAATGAAGTTTTGCAGAATGACTGCTCTCCTCTCATTCAGGTTGTGTGGAGTTTATGAAGAGACTATAAATGATACCTTTGCCTCAGTGAAACTATGCCTTCACGACGTTAAAATGAAGTTTTGATCATGTAAATAAGCAGAATTTTCAGTGTATTATTTCAATCTATTACAAATAAAGATTATAATTTTTTACTGTACTGAACTTACATATACATAAAGATAATTGTCTGATATTATTTGTTGACTGCTGTCCAGAAATTTGCACTTGGTGTAGGTCACTGTGCTGTTTCCTTTGGTGTATCCCAAATGAAACAGTTATATGAAATAATTGATACAAGCAGAATTTAGTTGAGTTTTACTGTATTTAAAATGCGATATGATCGATGGTGCAACCTGTTACTACAATAAATAAATGTAATAGAGAGGGCAGTAAATTTTATAGAATATGGGTACAGTATGATCTTTATAACCCTTCATACACTTGTCTTCTGGTTTAAATATTATGGTTGCAATAGCCCTTTAAGATAAAACTTTGGTCACTTCTTTCTTAGTCTAATATTGGGGCATATTTAGGAAAGAGCTGCTTTAACTGTTCCAGTGATGTGCTAACATGGTTTTGTTAGATTGTTTTGAAAGATGACCAATAAATAAAATAAATATACAAGCATGCAGATGCAAAATAGAGAATCAAAATAGTTGATTTTCCAAGGCAGTTTTGTAAGGGGCTGAGATAAAAAATGTTCTCTGAATAGGGCCTGCAGAATAATTAATGTTGAAATAAGGGCAAAGCTTTATGAGACAAACTTAGTAATCAGACGTTCTATGAAACAGATGATTTGATTGTTGTTTCTTAGTTCTGCTTTACTGTAAACTTCTCGAGATTGTCCTGGCCTTTTTTACAGGCTTTTTATAAGGAGTATAACAAAATGAGTGCATCTATCATTTTGTAAAGATTTTCATAAGCGTAATAGGAAAAATTGGCCTATCTATGTGCAATCTTTTGTCTCAACTCATCAAACTATTTTAAGACTGTAGGAAAGGTGAAAGATTGATACAATCTGAAGAGTGACCAGAGTCTATTTTAAGACTATAGCAACTTTTCTAATGCATTATGTGTCAGTGGAAGGAAAAATATTATGGCTTTTGATAAATTTAAACTACTGCAGATTTCTTTGGAAAAGTTTTATGCAAGCACTAATATTTCTCATCGGTATGGTAAGCAGGTACCATTATCTGACAGCTATCTTTTGCCATAATACCAGACAGCTAAAGAAATGGGTATTAAAAGTAAAACAAGGAAGGTCCTTCTTTGATCCGGCTGACATGAATAAGATGTTGAGGTTTCTGTCAGAAGAAGTTTGCAAATCTGCTGCAAATATCAAATGTGATATTTGTTAAAACATAGGAAGTTAGGACAAAAGCTACTGTATATGTGATACTAATATTTTGCCCATTTGATTAAGTACAGGAATCAAAACAAAGGATTAAAATTGTGTATATTTAGCTCCAGTTTCCACAATAGCAGAATTTAAGCTTTTTTTTTGAGATGTTGCAGAATTGTATCAGACACACTTAAGTACGTGCAAACAAATAATGTTTCATATGTGATAAGCAATTACCTGAATATAAAAATACTTGCTAGGCTGAAAGTAAATGTGAAAATATTGCGTTAAATATTGCGCTCAGTAGAAATGGTTTTACTTTAGAAATGAAGGGAGAGAGTTTAAATGGTTGGGATATTCTATGCATTATAGGATATTTAAAAAATACATTTTATATATCTAAATTTTATAAAGTTTGTATGCTGAAAATATTTTTGATGGTTTATACAAAATCAGGCTGCTGCAATCTGATTGTATTGCAGTATATAACGTTTTCCCCCCTTTTTCATTAAGACAAAATAGGTGATATGCTACACAACCACAGAAATATATTATTTCAACCAGATAAGCATAAATGTTGCCAATGCCAAAATGCAAGAAGTTTGAAAATGAATGGTATGCATGTTTGTCTGCAGTCATTGCCTTTGCACTTTCAAAATAAATCCTTTAAACGATTTCACTGCATCTAATTGTGTTGCATGAACCCTTTTCAAGCATGACAGTGGCTGGTGCTGCCATAGTGTCCCTCACATTGTCATAATCTGTGCAAAAAGATTTGGTAGATTGCTGAATGATGTACAATGACCACAACATAGGAAGTCCATATCAAGAGTCTTTAAGCTGATAAGAGGATATTAATGTTTAAGTCTGTAAATGGCTTTGTAAATGTTAAAATCTCCAGGAGAGGCCCTTTCTAAGATGCTTTACTTTTCAAAGGCTCCACTTCTTAAGAGGCAGCCTTGTCCTGTGCATTTAAAGCAGGGGTGAAATGTAAAATTTGTTATTACTGGTTCTGTGGGCATGGCTTGGTGGTGGTGAGGTAATGCGACTGGGTGGGCGTGGCCAATTTTTTTTTTTTAAACTTTTCAAAGCATTTTTTCTAATGCTTTGAAAAGCTTCTGCCGATCAGGCAACTCAGCTGGGATTGTCAGAGACTTTTTAAAGCATTTTTTTAACCACTTCTTTGGCCAAGAGGTTGTAGAAAAAAATGCTTTGAAAAGCCTCTGATGATCCCAGCTGACCCACGCGATCATCAGAGGCTTGTTTTTTTACTTTTAAAAGCATTTTTCGTCGGAAGAGGTTGTAGAAAAAATGCTTTGAAAAGTAAAAAAAAAAAAAAAAACCTGATAATCGTACAGCTCTGTTGGGCATGATGGAGGGGGGGGGCAGGGATTTTTGCTACCGGTTCTCCGAACCACCCGCTGCCATCGCTACTGGATCAGGCAATCCGGTCCGAACCGGGAGCATTTCACCCCTGATTTAAAGCCGGTTTCTTTAGCCTGGCCTCTAAATGATAACAAATTTAATACTTCCAATTCTAAGCATCTCTTGTATTTCTCATGCATATTTTACATCAATTTAACTGGCAATAAAACAATTTAGTCTTTACCCTGGTTCCAGGCCTTTTAGGGATATAGTCCTTGGCATGCCGTTAGTGGCACTTGGTCAAGAGAAAGTTGTGCAACCAGGTTTAAAATACAGGTAGTCCTCGACTTACAACAACTCAGTTACTGACCATTCAAAGTTACAACAACACTGAAAAAAGTGACTTACGACCATTTTTGCACAGTTTGCAGCATCCCCATGATCATGTGATCAACATTCAGATGCTTGGCAACTGTTTCACACTTACGACTATTGCTGTGTGCCAAGGTCATGCGATTCCCTTTTACGACCTTCTGACAAACACAGTCAATAGGGAAGCCAGATTCCCTTAACAACCAGGTTGCTAATTTATCAACTGAAGGTAATTCACTTAGCAACTGTGGCAAGAAAGGTTGTAAAATGGGGCAAAACTCACTTAACAAATGTCTCACTTAAGGTAAATTTTGGGCTCAATTGTAAGTGGAGGACTATCTGTATGCTGATTAAAATTCCCAACAAAGGCACTATCTGCATGTTCACAATTATTCACAGTGTTCTTTATGCCACCCTGATCTCTTCTAGCAGCTGGAATTGGATCTAAGCAGGAAAATTAATTGCTCTATGCTGCCTAACTTTCTTATTTTGGTTCTTCATTTTCTTGCCAGAATTATCTGTCGACTATCTGATCATCATCTGTTTAATCTCTCATTGACACGACACTTTCCATACCAAATGAAACAAATAGATACGTGAAATCATGAGAAAATGATATTTAAAATCTTATTCTATAACAATGAATTATGTTTTTTAGGATAATTCAGGTAGAATAAGACATTAAATTGGCTTCTCTGAATACACATTTATTGTACAGAGATTGTAGTGCTTAAAATTTCTAAACCTTTGATTTATTTTCCTACACATTGTGCAAACTTAACAGAAAGATTCTTTCATGTCTAAAATGTGCAAGGAATAAATGTATGTTACAAAATATTTAATATTTTATCACTGACAGAAGTATATAAACGACTGAAAATAGCAAGTTGCACAGTTGATCTTTTAATAAATGCCACAAATAATACATTCTAGTTTGAAAGGAACTTTGTATAAACATTTACCTCTTCACTAAGAAGATGAAATAATTTCATTTGGAATTTAAGAAAACAAATTTAAATTAGGAAGGCAAAAATTGGGGTGCAATTTTTTCTTTTTTTAAACAAAATTCAGAATTTTTTTAAAAATACTGATTCCTACATTTCAGGTTCACCCTGGAATTTAAGGCAGAGATCACATACATAAATTAAATCTGTTGGAGAAGATAAACATTCTGACTTTTAAGTGATTTCGGTAAAGAAATTATGCTTACAGCTTAAACCTAAACTTATTTATTTGAAAGTTTAATAGGACATACTTCCTGAGCAGAGTGCTCAGATATTATGCCTTTTTCTAGAATTCTTTATATACTTTTTAAGAGTAAGCCCCACTGAAAACAATTAGATTTATTTTTAAACACTGAAATTAGAAGGAAGACTAGTTTTTGTCAAAATATGGCCTTTATATTGGAGAGTCCTATAATATAAACATTTGGGGCCTCCCCCTCAAAAATATTTCTGAAAATAATAATTGTGTAAGTCAAGAGTGCAGCTAGCTAAAGCAATTATGTAATTTGGTCTACTGTTCAAGTGAAATACTTAAGATTGTGCTTTCCCCTTGACTTTGCTTGTTAGAAGATTGCAAAAGGTGATCATATGACCCAGGGACACTGCAGTTGAGTTGCCAAGTGTTCGAATTTTGATCATTTGACATAGGGATGCTGCTATGGTTATGTGAAAAACTGTCACATCACTTTTTTCAGTGCTGTGGCAACTTCCAGCGATCACTAAATAAATGTTTGCAAGTCCAGGACTATCAGATTAATCTTTCTTATTCTTTGTGGGTTTCCTTTCTGGTTTAACCTACAGTTTGTGATGTGGCATTCAGCATCCTCAGGTCTTTGGATGGACCTGAATCTACATTTTGGATCCCTGGTCCCGGCAAGCAGAATACACTATTGACAATAGATCAGATCTGATGAGGAAAAGGAAGATCTACTATCTACTTACAGTAAACAAGTAGAACATCCAAGTGAAACGGACAACTTTCATCTGTTAAAATCTGACCATTTCGTCCTCAGTTTGGAAGCAACGATGCCAAATATTTTCATAATGATACCCCATCCTCCCTTGGCAGCCTGCTTAGATGTCACTGCTCAAAACATATTCACTGCCGAGTGAAGGTAGTATAGTGGATTTATGCATATGGAGGCACTTCCCATAGCACAAATAAGTTGTTATGAGTACATAAACATCCAATCTGACACAATAGGGAAAGATGGGAAGGAATGAAAGTTTTTGAGTTCCATGAAATATGTAGCATAGGAGGTATTTTTATATCCTTGGATGACCTTTCTCACTACGGCATTGTAACACTCATATGACGTTATCCTGTAAAATCCATTTTAAACACTTTTTGGTCCATGAAAATTTTCATATCCAATGGGTCTTGGCCAACCAACATTTAGCAGTCTCCCATCAAATCCACTCGAGAGAATTGAGGGACTCCCCCCAAAGAGCAGACATAGTGGCAGCTTCAAGAGGACAGAGAAAAATCAGGTTCTCATTCCTGCTGGCAAGTCTGATGTTTCTGCTAATTGGATTAAATGCTTTAAATACTGGATTAAGTGTTTTCTCCTCCTAAAAATAGCCTGAATTTTGAGGATTTGTGGTAGTTGTTTCCTATTCTTCATAGTTTTAAATATTGAAAATAATTTCTGATTGCTTCAATTGGAGAAGAAATTTCACAAGGAGAAAGCAATACTAAAGCAAAACAATTGAAAAAAGAATTCCTCTAACTTTTTTTGGGGGAAAAAAATTAGGAGGAGGAAGAGGGGGAAAAAATCATCACAATGGATAAACAGTTTACAACAATGGCTTATATTTATGCCAGTCTCATTACCCTGATTTATTTTATGGAATAATCAAAAGCAGGATTTTTATAAGATACTAGATGTGTGCTATATTGCTCTATGTGTGGTGTCTTGTATTTTTTGCACAGGCATACTGACAGTAATATGGTAGCTATGAGAAAGAGCCCACTTGTTGCGCACAGAGCCACAAAGATAGATGTGTAGCTGGACTTTGTAACAAAGGTACTGCATGGAGGATTATGCTCATCCCAGCCTGTAGTTAGGCTTGATCCTGCCTTGTTCCAGGCAATTATACACACCTGGTAGGTAGAACCAGGAAGAAGGTTAGACAGAGTGTATCGCCTAGCAGTGGCATAAATTTCTCCAGAATTTGTATAATTCTTTTTGCTGCTTTTAGGACGGTAAGCAAGCTGGTAGAATCTTACTGCAGAATTTGGGGAGCACCAGTGGATCTGGGCTGAAGTGTCCCTCATTTCAGATACTTCATGAAATCTTGGCGGATCTGGGATGGTGAATTCATCCGACATGCCTGGGCACAAGCAGGAAGACAACTTTTGGAGATCAGCACAAGGCTTCTGGAGATGCCTGCATGGATCATAATCACACAACTCCACGGCCTGGGCTACAGATGCCACTTGCCTGTTTTCATAATCATAGTCATCTGTATAATCCGGTAGACTATTAGTAGATGCAAGATTTGGAAGGGAGGTAGATTTGGTGGAATGCTGAAGGCTTAGATCATTCTCGTTTGAATCTGCTTTACTGTATGAAATGAACAAATCACTGGAAACTTCGAAAGAAGATGTTCCTGTCACTTCAGTTGTAAAACTGTGTAAAGTAGATTGGTGCGGTATTGTGGGATCTTCTTCCCTTTCATTCGTTTCAGTTGTGCTCACTTCAGGATGCTCAGTAGAGAATTTTCCTGGGATTGCTGAGAACTCTGTAGTAAGAGGTACAGTAGTCAGTGGGTGTTCAGTAGATCGATGAACTGCTTGCTCTTTGTAAGCAAGAATGTCTGTCTTACTTGGATCCTTCCTTGTTAATTCTCTCCAGGTAAAAGATGTGCTTTGAGGGATGAAGGAATCACTGAGAGACTTTTGAAGCAATGTACTAGAATTGGCCAATATTTCTGTAGTGATGCTGGTAAGGGTGTGGTATAGTTTTCCTTGAACCAAAGACAAGGTCGAATGCGTGGTTGTCTGAGTTTGACACTGATCATAGAGTTTGGATAACAACATAGATGATGAAGATGTTTCTTTATCTCCTGGAGAAAAATAGCACATGGTGTCTGATGCCCTGAAACAAGATAGTAAGAGACCAAATCAATCAAGGTGTGCTATGAGGTAAAAGGAAGATGTAACACGTAAAATACCACTGTAGTTCTATATCCCTCGTTTGTGTTTCTGCATTTTGGATGAATGGTTTTTAGCATTCTCATTCCAGTGCAAAAGTTCAGCTTTGCCTCTTACCTTATTATGTTATGACTATCTTGTGCTCTGAGGAAATAGGAGGAATCAGAGCAGTGGTGAAATCCAATTTTTTTTACTACTGGTTCTGTGGGCGTGGCTTGGTAGGCGTGCTATGGCTTGGTGGGCATGGCTTGGTAGGCATGGCAGGGGAAAGATACTGCAAAATCCCCTTTCCCACCCCACTCTGGGGCCAGACAGAGGTGGCATTTGCTGGTTCTCCGAACTACTCAGAATTTCCACTACCGGTTCTCCAGAACCTGTCAGAACCTGCTGGATTTCACCCCTGAATCAGAGTGAGTTCTGGATCTTTGGTGGATTTGATTGACTAGCTTTAGTCTCTAGTTCCTTATCATCTACACAAGGGGTGTCAAAGTGGCAGCCCACAGGCCAGATGTGTCACATGCAGGCCACGCCCACTCCAACTCCGTGAAGGGAAAAACATCACAATATGTTCAATGTGACGCCATGAGTTTGACACCTGCGATTTACACCCCGTTTAATGTGAAATATACCAGTGCTCAGTCTGTTTGTCACTGTGTGCAAGTTGCTGATGAGAACCAAATTACAACTGATGGGCCTATGCGCCCCTATCTGAGAGTTATGTTAGTTTTTAAATATGACCCCTATAACCTTTCAAAAATGGCAAAATAGGTATGGAAAATATAAGATGTGATGGGTTTTTCTAAAATGAAACTCATAAATTTGCCTTTGGTATATATTACTGTTTACTTTTCTATCTTCTTTTAGATCTTGCTGATTCAAGAATTTTTTTTTAATTTTTAAATTAAAAATCCACACAACAGTTAATGACAGCATTAAATGCCTTTGGACCCCTTGTTACACAACCCCTATCCTTTTAAAAGCTGATTTGGCCCGGAAACTGGAGTTATCTTCATTCTTGTAACCCTTCTTACCTCTGTAGAACAACTGTATTAGGGTTTGACAGCAACCAAGAAATTTCACAATGACAAACCAAAGGATTTCCATAGAGGTTGACGGAGAGGGTGTGCGATGAAGTGAGATTCCATGGACTGAAGTTGCTCAAGTTACAGCTAGGAAAATAAACAAATAAACAAGTAAATAAAAATAACAAATAACAAGCAAAGAAGCAAAGCAGAGCAAAGCAGAGCAGGGCAGAGCAAAGCAAAGCAAAGCAAAGCAGAGCAAAGCAGAGCAAAGCAAAGCAAGCAAAGCAAAGCAAAGCAAAGCAAAGCAAAGCAAAGCAAAGCAAAGCAAAGCAAAGCAAAGCAAAGCAGAGCAAAGCAGAGCAAAGCAAAGCAATAAGCAAGCAATTGAATATCCCCATTACAGGTGGTCCTTGACTTAACACTTCATTTAGTGACCAAAGTCACAATGGCACGGAAAAAAGTGACTTAATGACCGTTTTTCACACTTACGACCACTGCAGCAATCCCAGGGTGACATGATCAAAATTTGGACACTTAGCAACTGACTCATATTTATGACGGTCGCAGTGTCCCAGGGTCATGTGAGCCCCTTTTGTGACCTTCTGATAAGCAAAGTCAATGGGGAAGCCAGACTCATTTAACAACTGTGTTACTGACTTAACAATTGCAGTGATTCACTTCACAACGGTGGCAAGAAAGGTCGTAAAACAGGACAAAACTCACTTAATAACTGTCTTGCTTAGGAACAGAAATTTTGGGTTCAGTTGTGGTTGTAAGTCAAGGACCACCTGTATTTGTTTGCTTTATTGTCATAAATGGTGGAGGGAGATTGTATTATGTACAATCTTTTTTTTTTCTCTTGGTTATACATCTGTCCACTCTGCTGCCTCCTTGATTTTCTGATATGAAAAGCAAGTCTTCCCATGAAATTTCTGTTTGGGATTTATTTTGAGCCTATGAAGCCCAGGTGGCTGGAGATTGCTGGAGAGACGATTATAAAATGAAGTATGGTTTCTCTTTAGTAATGCATACCAAAGGAGATTCCATCCTGGCAATGAGAGTTACCATTTTTTCTTTATGCTCGATAAAAATCAAAAATAACTTATTTTCCATCAATACTGGAACATTTTTACAAGAGCATATTATATGCTCATATTATAATACCAGATGATTGATTGAACTATATCCTTATAGCTGAATCAATTATCGTTACAAATTTCACTTAATAGATTAAGGAATGAAGTCAATTCATAGAAGGAGGGTTGTGATGAGCTTCATCCAATCTGATGTCCTGTAGATATGTCAGTCCAACAAATTCTCATCTCCAATCTATACAGTCAATTGGCTAAACAAAATTGACCTTGTAGCCCAACAGGTTTAGAAGAAAGCAGTTGAAAGCTCAATTAAGATAGACCTCTGCTAATAAGTAGACACAGGAAAGCTTACTTTTTAAATATTAGGGAGGCCACATGAGGTATGTGGTGGAACGACTCGGTTTCCACTAGACTTAGTGCATGGGAATCTTGGCAGTTCAATTCTCTTAGCATGGGCAGATTGTGGAAGACAGCTGGATCCAGTCTTCTTAGCTTGGGCATTTGTGTTAGGTAGAAGGAGGTGAGCTGTGGCAGATCTTTGATCCAGTCCTCGTGAACTGGGAAGAAAAAGGAGGAGGAGGAGGTCAGATCAAACAAGGGACAGACTTAAGGAGATACTGACTTGAAGGCACCGGTGGGACCTGTGGACCTCAAGATGCTGAATTTCCCAGTGGAATTTCTAATCAATACTTGCCTGGAACAGGGGTCTCCAACCTTGGCATCTTTAAGACTTGTGGACTTCAACTCCCAGAACTCCTCAGCCAACTTTGCTGGCTGAGGAATTCTGGGAGTTGAAGTCCACAAGTCTTAAAGTTGCCAAGGTTGGAGACCCCTGCCCTGGAGGATATCCCCGTCCTTATTTCTGCTGCAGGGAATTGTATGTTCAGTCATCTGTGCCTGACAATATTTTAAAAGCAGACTATTTTGCAACCAGAATAAAACAGAAATAATTCTGTGAAGAAGGAATTGGTTCTAAGGTCTTTCTGTCTCCTTACTTTATATTTGAGGTAGATAGAGAACTTTTGAATAATTATTAGTGTGCTGGTTGATATTAATGATGCTTAATCATAAGCATCATATCAAAATACACTTTGGAGAATAGACAGCTTGGAAGTTCTTCAACCAAGGATAATATCTGGATCAAATCAGACATCCCTGCCAAGAACCTTCCAATAATTGCCTAGATTCTAACATTCACAAGTGAACATGGTGGACAGGGCTGTGGAAATGTAATTCAAACTACCTCTTGACCCCACGTTGCTTATTCTGTTCTGTATTGTAAATGAGAAACACAATTTACAGTAAGCAACTGTAAAAGTACACATATACAAATTGTTTCTAAAACTCCTAAAATATAGGCATCAGGAGGAAAAAATATCTGGGAGCTGGAATACTAAATTTACCCATTCTTGGTTTTTAAAAGTGAAACTAGATGGTACTTTCCTAAACTTTCCTGAAAGTCTCATTGAACATTACTTTTGAGTAGTTCTGCAGATTTATTGTAAATCTTTAATTGTAAATAGTATATTAGGGATCTTTTAAAATAATAATAATAATAATATCATTTGTACAAATTAATGATTATTATTGTTTTGTCTTGAAAAAGTTAAAGAAATCCCTCAAATGGGAAATCCTTGTCTATATATTGTCTATATATTCAGATTTTAGCACTGGAATGCAAATTCTAATGAAAACTGAATGCAACTATATTATGGATCGCTCATTATCCCCGGCAAGGTAAGATTAGTAGTTTAGCATACCTAGAAGTTACAACTTCGGGAAAGACCATGTTTTGCCAAAGTCTTCAGTCAGAGTTTAGAAAACTTTACAACCAAATTTTACACACACCTCTCCCATCCCACCCAATTTGATGAGTTGTTATTTTTTCAGTTAGACTTTGACACTTACTCCTCTCCAGAAAGGTTGCACTGAGGTCAAGGATGTTGATTGGAGCTTTTCTGGCTTCTTCAGTAGACTTTGGATGGTGGGACAAGTTCATCGCAAAAGCAGATTCCGGAATCCCCATTTCCCCATCTTTTCCCAGCCATGTGGATGACAAGTTCAGGAAATGCAGCTGAGGATAGCAGGAGAAGGCAAACGGCTGGATCTCTCTGATAGGGTTTCCCGCTAAAGACAACCACCTCAGATTGTCCAAAGAAGAAGTAATGCAGGAAGGTACAATCGAGAGCAAATTGAAGCTCAGATCTAAGAACTGTAGATGGCTGAGATTTCCAGTCCCCCATATCACCTTTTGGATCTGATTCTGTCTCAGGGAGAGGATTCGCAGTTTGGGCAGATAAGCCACATCTTGGCTATTTAATTCTGGCAAAAGATTGACATTCAAATCCAGATGTTCCAAAAGCTCCGGCAGACATTTAGGGAAGGAAGTGAGATTTTGATTCTGGATGTGCAAGATGATTGCTGTCTGGTTCCTCAGCTCCTCACAAGGCAAGCTAGTAAGGTTTATGTTTTCCTCCCAGACATTCTGCTGAATCAGCAGGAATGGGGCCTTCACATCTTCTGGTATGGCAGGACTTGCCTTCTCTGTGGGCCTAGCTGTGATGATTCTGACAAGCAAAACTACACAAGCCAGGAAGCTGGACATTGTGGTCCTTTAAAAGCACCTTGGGTATGAAGAGGGAGCTGTTTTCAAAGGATAGGCTAAGAGAGGAAAACAATATTGACTACTATCAAAAATTAATTCCCATAATAAAGTAAAGGTTCCCCTCACACATATGTGCTGGTTGTTTCTAACTCTAGGGTGCGGTGCTCATCTCCGTTTCAAAAAAGAGTCAGCACTGTCCGAAGACGTCTCTGAGGTCATGTGGCCGGCATGACTAAAGGCCAAAGGTGCACGGAACACTGTTACCTTCCCACCAAAGGTGCTCCCTATTTTTCTACTTGCATTTTTTACATGCTTTCGAACTGCTAGGTTGGCAGAAGCTGGGACAAGTAACGGGAGCTCACCCCGTTACGCGGCACTAGGGATTCTAAGCGCTGAACTGCTGACCTTTCAATCGACAAGCTCAGCGTCTTAGCCAGTGAGCCACTGCATCCCTAATTCCCATGGAAGTACCCACTATTTTACAATGTCCATTCATTAAAATATCATAAGAATCTGACCTTATAGCGGGAAGAGGATACAATGCAGCTGGATTTGGTCTTGAAATCCAGCCAGAGACTCTCTTAAGTCGCAAATAGATGTTCACCACTATTCAGATGGCTACTTTTTATTTATTAGAGTTTTATCCTGCCTTTATTACTTTATAAATAGATCAAAGTGATGAACACACACAATACTTCTCCCTCCTATTTTCCCCACAATAAACAACCATGCGAGAGTGAATTGAATCACCCTACATCTTCATACATACACCTACATGTACATGAGTGAACAAAAAGGAAAGAAGGTGGGCTGAGGAAGAGTGACTGACCCAAAGTCAACCAGCTGGCTTTCATGCCTAAGATAGGACTAGAAGTCACGCACTCCCAATTTCTAGAAGAATAGAATAGAACAGAATAGAACAGAACAGAACAGAACAGAACAGAACAGAACAGAATAGTTGGAAGGGAGCTTGGAGGTCTTCTAGTCCAACCCCCCGTCCAGGCAGGAAACCCTATATCATTTCAGAGATTACTATCACTACACCAAAGTGATTTGTCTACTATTTAGCCAATGGTTTACTCTCTATTAACATTCATTCAGACTATAGACATGTACATCCACATATTATATGACTATCCATTTAGAAGTATGTTCTGGGGAATGCAATTGACTTTACTGTACTATTGAATAATTTAATCCTGTGCTAAACCTCCCTTGCAATTTCTCAAAAATTTCCCTTCTTTGGAAAAAAGACTTTTTGTTTTGTGACTCTGTTCTTTGGGGCTCATAAACTTTAAAACTTCTGCATGTTTGAGCAAACTTTATAATTGAAGGTGGTGGCATGGATTACAGCCTGTTTATTCTTTGTGTAACTGCACATCCTTTCTTTATTCTGAAACATTCGTGGCCCTCCACACATCATAAAGTAAGAGCAATACTCTCCTAATGCTTTTTTTGGGTGGGTGGGGGGGCTGCAAACTGCTGAACAGAGGATTGTACAATGTGGCTGGCCAATCATACATACACCTCTTGAACAGCATATAAGTATAAGAACCCTCCCCCACCAGTCTCCATTTTTAAAGTAAATTCCCTTAAATTTAAAAAGGCAGGCAGCTTGTTCTGTGTTCATTGGAATAAATACATTTTAGATATTACAGCAATGTATTGACTGTTGTAAAGTCAACAACAGATTCTACCAGCACCAAAGGGATGATTGTTGTTCAACAACAATGCTGTGCAGCCTCCAGGTGAGCAGCCACAACGTTGCCATCCGCCCCAAAGATTGATTTTACAGCCCCTTTTGCAATGCTCCAAAAATTGGACTCGTCTGTACTGAAACAAACCTGGTGGGTAAAGCCTCAAGCCTCAACATCAACTATCTCACCAGACTTCTTGTTCAGAAAAAGCAAGCCTCAGTCCTCTTCTCCTGAGGGACACGAGGCCGAGAACAATGCCAGTAACATCCAGCCACTTGCCTGGAGCAAGAGGAGATGGGACACTTGCAGAACTCCCCTTTAACATGGAAGCGAGAAGAGCTCACCTGTGCAGCCCTATTATCTGCTCCACCTGAGTCAATCTCCTCTTTCGTTTAGCCAGATTAGATCTTGAACACACCACCTTCCAAATCAAGGGGAACTATCCTAGCTTCCTCTTCGCCATCCGTCTCTGTTTGAACTTACCTAGCAGCGCAGAGTGTCTTGGGGAGAGGTTCGGTGTCGGCCCCTCTCCCTGATTTCCCAGCACTTGCTTTTATGCATTCCAGTGACTCAGAGCTGACGCACCAGTAGCTGTGCTCGCTTGGTCCTGGCCCCTTCAGCCCCCCTCCCCTCAACCAACCCCCCCAGTGTCTGTTCCTGGGTGTGAGAGATGTGTTGTTCTACATCTCCCCAGATGCCAGCCCGGGCCAGCCCACACCCTCTGTAGTCTCACCCCCCCCCCAAACTGCCACCCCCATTCTTTGAGTGGAGATGGGCAGCTCCGTTTACCAGTTAGTTGCTTCCTGTCTGTCTGGCTAGCCGGCCGGCTTGGGTGGGGAGAAAAAGAGTAGCATTCTGCAGCCCGGAGAGAAAAGAGATGGCCAGCAGAGGGAAGATGAAAGCTTGGTGTGGAACGTCTGCTGATAAGCTTTCCTTCCCAAAGAAGCCAAATATCTTGTTTCAACTTCTCTTCAGCTGTTGTTCATAAAGGAACAAATTTGTATTATGGCTGAGAGTTTGTATAAACTCTGCTAATAGCTGTATAGTCAACAAACCATGGCTAAGCGGACCATTTTTATTTTATTAATTTCTATACTTTTCTCCTGCCTTTTTTCTTTTTTATTCTTTATAGGCTAAGTGTGATTGGACACACAAGGAATTTGGTCTCCAGTGCATAAACTCTCAATGTACATTCAACAACAAAGTGGTAGGTTATATATCATAGATCATAGCTACAATCATTAATCATAAGATACAACATTCTTTTTATAAATAACACAAGGCAGTGAAATATTTACTACTCCTTCCTTCTCCTACTTTCTCCACAACAGCAACCCTATGAGGGTGGTTTGTGCTGAGAGAGTGTGATGGGCCCAAAGTCACCCAACCGGCTTTCATGCTTAAGGCAGCACTAGAACTCACAGTCTTCTGGATACTAATCTGGTGCCTTCACCACTAGATCAAACTGAAAAGAAGTGAATTGTGGGATCAATGTAGGAATGTAGTTTGAAAATGCAAGCAGCAAGCTTTATACATAGTATATTTGGATAAGTGCATGAGCCCCATTCTTTTATAATGAAAGGGAGAAAAAAAAAGGAAGATGAAGGTGTCAGAGGGTGGTTAAAAAGATACTAGGCCCTTACTTTGCCAATTCCCCCCCACCTTTCAAAATTGCTCCTTTCTATACAGCTTCTATATATTTAGCCTGCAGGCACCCCTGGAGCTACATGGGAACAATTTAAAAGGAATAATTTTGATTAGATTAGTTTGTGGCATGCTGTTACTTGGCTCAATTAGTCTCAAATTACCTCACTTCCATTTAAAACAACTGAAACACAGGTAAAATTAAGAATAATTGGGCTACCACTACAATTCTTTGAATAATGTTTAATTTCTCCATGCCGATATCATCCAGGGTGGGCATTATCAGTTCTCTCCCCTTTTTAGCTGTTTTTTTATAAAGGGAAGTAATTTGGGGGGTTGGCTAATTGTTGTGCTGTGTTTTGTGTGTAGAGATCTAAAATTGAAGGAGGAAAGACAAAGGCAAGGGATAGCTGTTAATGGGAAAACCAGCAGGCAGCTATGTTCAAAGGGAAACCTGCAATTGAGGGGCAGGATTTATGAGCTCACAGAATAGCCTTTAGTAGCAGAGGAATGCTGACTTTGAGAACAGATGCTAACATCTCCTTATCTTTGTCCATGTCAGTCAGTATCAAGGAAGCTTTGAGACATACCAGCTTGCCCACACGTGTAAGGGAGATAGCTTAATGGAGCTGTCTGGAGACATTTGACTCTGTCCCCTTGCTGTAAACAGACCTGCTTGTACTTTTGGAATAACCTTTTAAAGGTACAAGAATAAGCTGATGTTACCCAACACTGTTCAAATATTTTACCAGCTCTGAAAGCTTCTGACACTGGTTAATTCTTCTCCCAGCCATTGTTCAAGGAAGACAAAGTCTAAAATTGCACCCTGAAGTAAGTAATTTTGAGAAACTTCAAGTTATAAGCATATGTGGACAAGACACCTGTTCACCTGGTCCTACATGAATGTTTAACCATGGTCCAAGATTTATCTGAGATTTAAAGGTGCAGCTAGAGCAGAGCTCTTCAAACTTGGCAGCTTTAAGACTTGTGGACTTCAACTCCCAGAATTCTGGGACACTGAAAATAAAGACGTTATGTTTGGTGCTTTAGTTTTCAGCATACAAGTATTGCATTTATTTGTTTTTAATAAACAAAAGTGAGATGGGGCAGGAAATTTGGTAGCCAACAAGGGAATTGATAATTGACAACTCATGGTGCTATATTGTGAGAATGTAAGTTTGTGTACCATGCAAATTGGCACAGTGTTAATATGCAGACTCTCATGATAACACTACTAATTCCCAATTTTAAAAGTATTTCTCCTTCTACAAGTTTCAATAAATATAAAGGCACATAACATATAGATAAATTCAACCAGTTGCAACTGGAAAACTGTTCCCATTTTAGGCCAAGCCAAATCAAAAAAATGCTAAAGAATTCCTGGAAGGTTGACATTCAGACAAATCCACCATTATCAGGCTCATAGAGATAAACAAGATTTACACAACATTTAGATAACAACAACAAAAAAAAAACCCCTAAAAAGGAAACAAAAAAGACCAGAATACATCCTTCCCAGCAGCCACACCCAGATAACACAAGGTAAACAATCTAGAGAAAACCATACAGTAGTCAAGGAGAAAATCACCTCCCCCCCCATTATTGCAGGGCAACCTATTGTATATAAACGTGGAGCAAAATCCCACATTCCCTAGCACTGATAACTTTATATAGTTGGGTAATGAAATATCGGTAAGTAAGCAATCAAGTTCAGAGAGCACCAAGGACTTCATAGTTAAATCCTGAGCTACATACATTCTCCTCTGTTGTTTGATAAAACATATCAAACAAAAACATATATTCATCTCATCACTCATCCTTCTGTTTTAATGCTCCAAAGGTAGGAATCCTCATTTTTGTTTCCTGGTGCTGGTACATTTTGAAATGTTAGAAAATGTGGGGACGCACAGCAGCCTCCAATGGAGGTCACAATGTCACAAGCAATGTTGTGAAACAAACCATCTCTCTTTCCTATGCGTAGTGTGACATCACATGTACACATTAAAGGGGCAGAGCTTGCAATGCAATGCTGCAACGCTGCTTCAATCACGCTAAAGAAAGGAATGTGAGCTTGTAAACACACTCATAAAATGGCTATTGTGTGTGGTTTGCATATGCATGCAGTAGCAGCCATGGAAACACAATCAGCATCTGCTTCACCAGGCCAGCTGGCAGGGATGATGCTGGCCATAGTTTCCTAGCATTTCTCGGAAGATGTTCCCTGTTCTCCTGCCCCTCTTTTATTTGTGTTTTTTTCCCCCGGGTCTGCCTCAAAAGCACTGGCATGAAGTTACTCCTCCGTTTCATTTTCTAAAAATGACTCTGACCCCTTGATTTGGAAATAAAGCCAATACTGGAAGCTGGCATTTTTCTTTGCAGGATGCCAACTTCTCTTGAAAAAATTTAAAAAGTTGGATAGATCAGAAAATCTGGCAGACACACATTAAAAAAGTGAAGTGCAAAGCCAGGTTTTGTGGCAAGAAAATGAAATGAGTTACTTGTGTCCCTTCCTGTACTTTTCAGAAGATTGCTCAAAATGCAGAGAAATATACTCACTCACCTCAAACAATAACAGGTAAGACATGACCGATTTCTACATGTTGTTTATGTAGAAAATTAAAATGCAAATTGGTTAATGAGTGAGTTTTAATAAAAGGTATCCAGATGATAAAGGAATGAGGCATATGCCAGTTCTATTTAAAGGCTTCCTGGGGCTAAGAGAAAAGCATGAATTGTTTCAGATTATGCCTATCTCTTTTATTACAGTGTTAATTCACATAGAACTGTGCCCAAAGTAGCTTGCAATAAGGAAAATGAGAAGATACTTATTTCTCTGGGAGCGTCCATTTGGGAGTTGCTACTGTATAATCCCAACAGATTGGGCAACCAGGTAGAGCAAGGCTAAATTGTAGGCTGAGCCATTAATGAAATACTTTGCATATGACTGTATTTTGGTGCAATCGATGGTCCTAAAAAGTGCTTCGGTATTGGAAGACACTCTGAATTATAAAGTAGCCATCCCCGGTTTAGCATACCTATATAAATGGAGGGGAAGTTAAACATGGCTTAATGTGTCTTTTGAATACAGTCTTTGTTTGAAGTTAATAGTTAAGTTGGGAGGGAGTATATAGTATCAAAATGGACAGATGAGTGAGTGGTTGACTTAAAAAAGGTAAAGATAAAGATACCCCTTGCATGTATGTGCTAGTCGTTTCTGACTCTAGGGGGTGGTGTTCATCTCTGTTTCAAAGCCGAAGAGCCAGCGCTGTCTGAAGACATCTCCATGGTCATGTGGCCGGTATGACTAAATGCCAAAGGTGCACAGAACACTGTTACCTTCCCACCAAAGGTGGTCCCTATTTTTCTACTTGCATTTTTTACGTGCTTTCGAACTGCTAAGTTGGCAGAAGCTGGGAGTAACAAGTAACGGGAGCTCATCCTGTTACGCGACACTAGGGATTCAAACCGCTGAACTGCCAACCTTTCAATCGACAAGCTCAGCGTCTTAGCCACTGAGCCACCACATCCCTTGAGTGGTTGACTACAAACTGTCAAAAAAGAGGTGGTGCAACAATTAAGCAAGACATAAAAGGGTTCACACTACTGAAGAATAAAATGACTTTGGTTTGCTCACCTGGAGAGGATATCTTGGAATTCCATTTGGTAAAAAACATATACAAAAAGAGAAGGTCAAAGAACATAAGGCAGAAGAAGATGGAGAGACAACATCAAAGACATGCTACAACAGCATCAAATAGCATTGGTTGAGGGGCCAGAAGAGCTAGAAACAGAACTATATATCTTCCTCGCCCCCTGAACTGTAGAAGAGGAAGTAAAGAAGAAGACATTTATATCTGCTTTTAAAAACTGTGTTGTGTGTTCTTGAGATGCTTCATACATTTACATAAAAACAGGGTTTAAGATGTTGCAGGGGTAATGAGCGTATCACGCTTCAGTCGCCAATGCTTTTTTTATGTTTGGCTGAAGGATCTTCTTTATCATGCAGAAAACATTCTCCAAATCACCACTGGTCTGTTCCCTAGCTAATGCTGCCATGAGGAGCCACAGTGGCTCAGCGGTTAGAGTGCAGTATTGCAGGCTACTTCTACTGCCTGCCAGCTGCCTGCAATTTGGCAGTTCAAATCTTACCAGGCTCAAGGTTGACTCAGCCTTCCATTCTTCCGAGGTTGGTAAAATGAGGACCCAAATTGTTGGGGGCAATAGGCTGACTCAGTAAACCGCTTAGAGAGGGGCTGTAAAGCACTGTAAAGCGGTATATAAGTCTAAGTGCTATTGTTATTTCTATGAGCCAAGAACTCCCATTAAGCAGCATAAGGAACACCTCCAATGGCGGCTGTTAAGACCTGTGCTCTTTCCATCTCACACAGCCAAAGACAGTCTTTAAACAGTACAATAGATACAAGGAAATGTCAGAAATATATTGCCCTGCAGATCTCTTCTATTTATGAAACCCCCTCCCGAACATACAGGCGTCAGACATCCATCTTTCCCTCGTGTAGCAAATCATTGTGGTCTGGAATGTTGCAGCTGAAAGCCGAATTCTTTATTGACACAGGAAGATAAACAGAACCCAGCAGCCCGTCCCAAGAGGAGATGGTACCCTGCTTCAGAGACGAATTCCTCTCCCCTCCTCCCCCCCCATCAGCAAACACCAAGGGTCCTTCTCACCCTCAAGACTTACACAAGGTGAAATCTGGAGTTGGAGAGGCATTCCCGGGAAGCCCAAGGGATTAGTGAAGTTTCAAATTAGCTGAACGACAAATTGTGAAACTTCAATTAGCTGAAAATATCCAACGTTTCTTTTTTTTTGAATCCAAGTTAAAGTTTCACACAGGCCAAGAATCTGAGTACTCCATGGGATGTTTTGAAGCCCTTTTTAACCAGGCTTGAAATGAAAGGAATATCCAACATGTAAAATCTCTCAGAATTCACCGTCAGAAAAAGAGGCAATTTTTTTCCTCCCCTCACTCACAGGTATTCTTATACATCAGGACCACAGTTTCATAGTGCCCTCCTTTGCCCTCCTATTCTCTTATGGCTTTTCTTTCTTCTTCTTCCTGTCTGTTTAGCTCAGGGACAGGAGATTTGTTTCAGTTTGAATGGAGGGCACAGACAACTGTTTGAAATAAACAGAAGCATATGGCTGTAGGATCACCCATTTATTTAGGAAATTTATACACTATCTTAATCCAACTGTATTCTAAGCAGCCTACTGTGTACATTCTAATAATGCATTCTAATACATATTATTATATATTATATGTAGAAAGTAATATATACTAATAACAGTAGCACAATACTATAAATATAGACAAAATATAACTGCAAGAAAACCCTAAACGTATATGGTTCCAGATGGAGAAGGCTCCATAATCTGTATTTTATCTGGAATTATTATTATATTTTTATCCTGCCTCTAATATATGGAATGGAAGCCTGGTGATAATGGTTCTAAAACAAGAAACCAAGAAAATAAAAAAGAAGCTATTAAAAAAGATCCAAGTTTATACACTTCTGGTTTGTAGACTTTTGTTTGTATAAATTCAAACGGCGTAACTTCTGTGACAGTTTCATTTGTTTTGTGGGAATGTAGCAGTAGAGTACCTCTTTGGATTTCAATTATCTTATTATCCCAAATAACTCTCTGGAGATAAAAGGACAAAACTATATGCTTACTAAGTAAAATCCTGAAGCTGACAATCTCAAAAAAAATGATGGGAATATTAACAGAAGTGGAAAAGATTCCAGATCGTATTTGATACAGCAAGTTACCTTATAAATCCTCAGTATCAAATCCCCCGTCCCTCAGTTTACAATTTTATCAACTTTATCGCTAGTAATTGAAATAAAATGCCCAAACTATTGAAACAGTTTAAAAACATTTTAGAATTTATTTTAAAGGATTGCAGCTAAAACATAGCAAAACCTTAATAAAGCTAATTTTAATCATTATTCTACAAAATCTGCAAAATTCAGAAACTGCTGAAGGATTTTATAGTAAAAGAAAATGATAATTGAAAAAGGACAAAAATATGATATACAGTAGGAACAAAACAAAAGCCACTTTGATTAAAATGAACTGGATTCTCTTTGCAGCAGATGATACGTTTAGAATTTTGAAAAAGTCTCCCTGCAAAATATTTACAAAATGGCTGCTATAGTGTTCAAAGCCAGTCATAAGAAATCCAATTTACAGCAAGGCAAACTTATGATGCTGAAAATAAGCAAATTGATTTTTCATTCTACACATGTTTACACTCACTCACCTCTCCCATAAGCTTTGCTGGCTGAGGAATTCTGATAGTTGAAGTCCACAAGTCTTAAAGTTGCCACGTTTGGAGACCCCTGGTCTAAGACAATCTATTAACACTAATGAAAGTCTACAACACACTGTGAAACAAGTTGGCTCAAGAATTCCTGTAACTGTAAGAATAAGCTTCCAAAGACATTCTATTTCCATAAGCTCTTTTGAAAGCAGGACATGCTTTGAGTTTGGGTTAGTTTTTCTTCTCCGGTGCTCCAGATTAGTGCCAAGGATAAACATTATTTCCAAGAATATACTTCCCATAAGTACATTATTTGTGTTGCATGAAGACTGGTTGGGCAGCAGGCAGCTCTCTTTAGAACAATGAATTTCACTGACTGGACAGTGAGGACAGTAAGCGGCAACTGGACTGCGCTCCAAAGTTTGACAGATTGGCACGCAAGAATGTTTTCTTTTTTAAAAAGAAATACCTTTTACTTCAGAAAATTCTTAAAATAAATATAAAATTGAAACCAGAAGCTTTCCTTTTGGGTTTCATGGACAAAAAAATAAAGCTAGAATATTTTCAGAAGAGACTTCCGTTATCCAATTAGTTGCCTTATTCATGGAATTTTGTGAAGGCTCCATCTGACAATCTTCCATTTATAATTCTGTCTCTTTCCACCATCACGCCACGCCCCCCAATGGTCATGGAAGAGAAGATTGATTTTTGATCAGAACGTGAAAAGCTCTCCATCTTGATGCCAAAGGCTGATGCTTTGCTTCGCAATATCCCTGCTTCCTCTTTATCAATTTTTATTAACAGAATCAGGCAGGAGGTACTAAGGAGCCATCTAAGCGAGCACCATCACCTCTGGCCCTTCTATTCAGTCCAGAAAAAGCTTCTGGTTTCCTTTCATTCCCTTCCACCAGTTAATTTATGGAACAAGTCTTCATCCAACGTCTCATTCTGGTCTTTGGAACGGGTTGACAGGAAAATATAGCCGCCAATGTATTCATGAACCACTTTGCAATTTGCACTCAGGCAAGCAAATGCAATAGATACATTCTGATCGAACTCAATGGCAACCTGAAGGGGAAAGACAATTGAAATACCAAAAGTACTTACTGCTCTATATTCATTAGTGTAAAAAGAATCACGTGGGGCACAAACACCATAGGGTTAAATTTGATATATCCCAATACAGTGTTTCTCAACCTCAGAAACTTTAAGATGTGTGGACCTGAACTTCCAGCATTCCCCTAACCAGCATTCTGGGAGTTGTTCCACATGTCTTTAATGTTGCTGAGGTCGAGAAATGGCTAATGGTTCACTTTCTAAAATATTGTTTTCCAGGGAAAAGCTTTCCTTGTTCATTTTCCACCAAGCATCAGAAGTAGCAAAAAGGAGAAGCTGTTTAATCCTATTCCCTGTTGGGCCTGCTGACTTAAAACCTCCCTCCTTCAATCTTTCTACACTTTCCAGGAAAGACTCTTGTTTTTTTCCCCTCCCTGCAGGGAGAAAAATCAGCTTTGAAAGGATAATTTTGAATGGACTCATGACTCAGTTTCCTGGGATTTATCATGTACCTGCTATAACCAGCATCATCATAGGCCTTTTAAAATGTATGTTTCTGTGGTGATTTCCCCCTTTTTCGACATTGGCAACTTTTCCTGCAATATTGCAACTCAATAGATAAAAATCAAACCTTGGGGGGTCATTTGTATGCCTTTTCTCTATAATGCTTAGTTTCATCCTAATTCGAAACATAAACTTTATTCTGAAACTTTATCCCAAATGCAGAAATACATTTTGGTTGATAACAATGATGAGAAATCATTTAGGCCAGGGGTGTCAAACACAAGGCCCGTGGGCCGAATTCAGACCGTGAGGAGGTTAGATCTGGCCCGCGAGGCTGGCCTGGAAATGGCGAGGGACTGCCCCCTGCTGCCTCAGCCTGGCCCAGCTGGGTGCTCCCTCTGCGCATGTGCAGCTCATTCGCCTTGTCATGCCTTGCCCCAGCCTGGTCCTGCCTGACATTGCCTGGTCTCGCCTCACTTCATCTCGAGGTGGCAGTGACAGCAGCAGAAGCCTCGAGGAGGAGGTAAGCGTGGCCGGGTGCCCCCTCGGAGAAGCGGGGCTGGGAAGGGCTTGGGAAGTGGCAAGCAAAGGCTGCTTGATCGCGTGTGTTTCTGATGCCTGAGGGGGGTCTTGCAGAGCATTGGTGCTTGCGCGCAGCTGGGGAGGGTACCTGGGAGGTCGAACAGTGCTGGGGCGCGGTGGGAGGGGCAGCCAAACTGCATGAACTGCAATGGGGAGGGGGAGTGAAAATAGGAAATGGGCAGGCAGCAGTGGGCGGGGGCTTCACATTTTGACCTCTCTCTTGCTTCTGTGCCTGGACTCCAGCCTAAAACCGAAAAGGCAGTTTGGCTGCTCCCCCACTGTTCCCCAGCACCATTCAACTCCCCCCCAGCACCCTCCCCAGCTGCGCTCAAGCACTGATGCTCTTCTGTCCCCCCAGGCTTTGGCACTCACCCTGGATCATCCCTCCCAGCCTTGTCTGGCCCATCGCAAGTGCCCCTTGACGTGAGTGATATTGAGTTGGTCACGTCCACCCAGCCACGCCCACCTGGCCTTTGAGGGTGACCATAATGCTGATCCAGCCCTCAATGAAATTGAGTTTGACACCCCTGATTTAGGTCATATGGGGAACCACTGAGGCCTATTACATATATTAATGGAGATGCTAATTCATAGCATATTACTATTCATAAGCAGTCACATATGGGGCTGGGTGATGGCATTTGATTTAGCTTGTTGCCTAGAATTTACCCCTCTGGAAGGCAGGCATAGAAAAAGATACCTCAAAAGAGACTTTCTTTTACAGTTGCTTAACTCTTCAGATGATCCAAAGGATACGTTTGTCCATTTGGATAGTCCTTGGTTTATAACCACAATTGGACCAGAATTTCCACTGCTAAGCAAGGCAATTATTGAGTTTTTGTGATTTTGTGACCATTTTTTTTGCCACAGTTGTTAAGTGAATCACTACAGTTGTTAAGCAAACCATACAGTCATTTAGCAAATCCAGTTTCTCCCATTGACTTTTCTTATTGGCTGGAAAGGTGGCAAATGGCAATCACATGAACCCACAACATGTCCCAGTTGCCAAGCACTTGTGGTAGGTGTGACTTGATGGCAACAACAAATGCTAAAGTAAGGTTGTCTTTAGAGAAGAGGCCTGAGGGAAAATTCTTCTTGAAAATCAGATAAGAAGCATTTTCTGTCAGCAGAGCCCCTTCTCAACCAATAAAACAGCTTGTAAAGGTTGTGTTCAAGGGAAGGAGAATATATGTTTCCACCCATCCCATTTTCTAGATACAACTTGTTCTCTTCTCTGCTCCAGAGAACTTTTCTTCCACTACCCTTAAACAAAATATTTTGCAATTCTTCAGTCAACTATTTCTCAGGTGAAGAAATTTTAATCAAGTATCAACAGATCAGAAATGGTTGCCATCTGGGAAACATTTCATATTTACCTGCCGTATCTCCCAGTTCACGTTCCATTGTTTCATATTTGAATACCTCCAGGTTGTAATTGGGTCACCAGTAGCTGTGTCTATCCTAATCAGCCTGTTATAAGAAATCCCCAAAAGATCATCCTTCTTGCTTCCTTTAAATCTAAGGGAAAGAAGAGAAAGAAAAAAATCCAACCAATTGCTTTCTGTTTCTCCAAGTAATTATTCCCATATGCATTAGAATAGAATAGAATAGAATAGAATAGAATAGAATAGAATAGAATAGAATAGAATAGAATAGAATCTGGAAGGGACCTTGGAGGTCTTCTAGTCCAGCCCCCTGCTCAAGCTGGAGAAACTATAACATTTCAGATAAGTGACTTCTTAAAAACCTCCAGTGAGCATCTAAATTCAAATCGGAAAAACTTCCCCATGAGCACTAGTGGAAAGGACTGACTATAGTGCCATCCCAGTGGAAGCTACTGCTGAGATGGAAGAAGGGAGGAAGCAGGGAAGGGTGCAGTCCTGTCAATCATCAGTTGCTCCAGTGCAAGATGGTGAACGGCAAGTTATGAGGTGCAGCAGAAGGAACTTCTTTCCTATCCTTCTCTTCCTTTACAGGGATACTATAGAAACTTATTGTTCCTTTCATTACAAATAAGGAGCAACCAATACAACCAATAAGGAGCAAATATGGCTTGAAGCAAATAGAATTTTTAAGAGAATCCAAGCATTTATTGCTGACTTCACATCATACACTGTGCTTCCCTCTACTGGCCAAATATAGAACTACTAAACATACTTGGGAAAATAACTATCTGAGCAGATAATTTTCAGAATGGCTTTTTTTTTAAAAAAAAGTTAATCCAGATGATATTACATTATGCTTGTTAACCCTGAAGGGCCAGATTGAGGCAGGCCATCCTGAAGAAAATCTATTCATGTGGTTATTAAGAGCTGTCACTGAAGCCAGAAAAAGGGTTACAGGTAGTCCTTGGTTTGGGACCATCTGTTTAGCAACCATTCACGGTAATGAAGGTGCTGAAAAAGTTGGACTTATAACTGGTTCTTAGAGGTCCAGTTGTTGCAGTATCCCTATGGTCATGTGATCATGACTGACATGAAGACGCCACTATATTCTGCCACCACCACCACCACCACCACCAATGGATCTTCCTCCTCATTTTTCTCCCTGGCATATCCACCTTCTTCCTCTTCTCAGCATTATCTCCTTTCTGCTCCTCTGGGCCTTCCAACGTTGGTTGGCCTTAAGGCCCACAGAGAGGAGTTCTGTCAGTTGGGTTCAGAGGTAGCGGTGAGGGATGGGGGTGATGGTGAGGGCAAACCCATTTCCAACAGAGGCCCTATGGGGCTTGAGGATGGCCAGTGTTGGTGAGCCCCATGGAAGAAAGGCGAGGCAAAAGTGAGGAGAAGGAAGAAGACAACAATGGTGCTGAGGACAGAGAGGAATGTCCTGTGGGAATGATGGCATCTGATAGATGGTTGCAGTGGAATACAGAAGGTTCTTCATTTCAACCATGCTGTGCAGAGATAGTTCATGAAGGGCAGGGGAAACAAGTCAGCCTCTTCTGGCTCAGTGATCTCCTGAAAATATCCTTCGCTTTAAAAGAATCGAGGCTCATGTCTGGGAGGGACCAAGCCATGGATGGCTTGAATCTTTTGGGAGGCAGGAGACTTGATTGCCAGCTGGCTTCCAAGAAAAAAAAATCAATGGGGAATTCATCCAGAAGTCACAAGTTGTGGTCATGTAAGGTCCTTGTTTAATGACTACCCTGCTCCTCACTAACAACTGCATCTGGGACTGCTGGAATTGCCATTGTTAAACAGTGCAGTCACATGATGTTTGATTTAATGATGGTTTTGCTTAGTTAGAAATTCTGGCCTCAATTACAGTTATAACCTGAGGATTACTGTACCTGTACATAGAACAGTGATTTTAAAAAGGCTTCCAAACCTAAAATGTATTCCACCCCCCCCAAAAAAGGCCATTTCTGTAGTCAAAACGAAAGTAGTTAAAAGGGTTCTAAGCAGTACTCTTCTATAAAAATTTAGCGGCAGAGGAACGCCAGAATTACCTTACAACATAATAGGATAAGCCGAATTCTGGAAGTGATTGCCATGCCTGGATAAACCTCAGTTTGGCTTCCATAAGAGGCAGGTGAATGATGTTGTGATGTGCTTCTAGAATGCGAGCAGCTAACTAGGGAAACGTGGAAAAGAAAGCACAGGTTTAACTGAAGTAGAAATGAACAAGCAGCATTCAAATAGTCAAAAAGCTTGGACCACATAACTTTTGCTACTTTACTACTCTGCTGTTTTAAGGAGTCAAACCAAATACCGAGTACAGAACACAATGGGGGAACTCTGAGGATGTCAATACAGGATGTGAAATTCCTAGCAACTCCATCACCATGGACACCCTTTATCTTGGCTCTTCCTCTCCTCCTTTCTTTGCACAGGTGAGTGGAAATGATATTCTAGCTACAACAGCACCTCTGCCACTTGGGTGACAAGCAGCTGTGCCAATTTTCCCATCACTTTCTTCTCTTCCTAGCAGAAATTCAAGAATGGCATCCAGTATTTAAGAGCAGGGGTCCCCAACCCTCAATCTGTGGACTGGCACCGGTTCGCGGCATGCCAGAAACCCGGTCATGCAAACAAACATGCAGGCAACAAACGAAACCACACCCCTTCCAGTCCGTGGAAAAACCTCTCTCCATGGAACAGGTATCCCTGGTGCCCAAAAGGTTGGGGGTCACTGTTGATTTAAGGGCTGCATTGTAATATGTATGGTTGGCCATAAACCTAGTTGGTAGTAAGAGGTAATATATATACATACCGGTATTTTTTGTATACAATAGTAATTTCGCATTCATTCATTCATTCATTCATTCATTCATTCATTCATTCATTCATTCATATCCCGCCTTTATTTTCACAAATAACTCAAGGCAGTGAACATATCCAACCGACCTTTCTCCTCCTATTTTCCTCACGATAACAATCCTATTACCTAAGGTGGGAGAATGACAGGCCCAAGGTCACCCAGCTGGCTTTTATGGCTAAGGTGGGACTTTAATTCACTGTGTGTTGCTTTCTAGACTTGTGCCTTAACCACTAGACTAAACTACCTATAGATTAATTAATAACAGAGTTTAATTGTGGTTATCACATTCATCAAATGGTTTGAACAATTAGTTTTCTTTTAGCTTCTTGGACTGCTTTGTGCACTTCTGCTCAGTAAACCTTTTTTGCTCCAGTACACTTAGTGGGATTTGCAACTGCAAACATGCAAGATATGACTATTGATGAATTCTGTAAACTGCTGTTCTACTGCCATTTTTTGGGGGGGAGATTCTGAATTGGGAGTTTCTGGGGTAAATTACAGGATTATTTATTTCCTCAGCTCCTGCTAGCCAGAATCTTTTTTGGTTGAAAAGGCAGAAGATGAGAACTTCTGAAAATGGAAGAGTTTAATGTATCTCTTCTTCTTCCTTTATTATCCTACTGCAGATGCAAAAACACAGAAGAACAATTACACAGAATCAATACACTGAGATCAGGGAAAAGCAATTTTGGGCAGAATTCCTATCTTCTAAATTCAGGTCCAATATTCTATTTATAGGTTCATGCTGTCTCTTCAGATTTTACTTGTAGATTTTGCTGTAAGAAACATACTCCTTGAAATTCACCTTTTGATGTATTAAACAAGAATCCTCTACCAATTAGACATGAGTCAGTTTGAGTATGTCCCCTGCAATGGGCCCAAGATCCAGCTCTTCCTGTATTGTCTTTGGCTCCACATTTACCTGCTTAGATTTATATTTCTTAGCATATCGTGGTGAGATGAAGCATTCCGGTTTCACGTCCATGCTTTCTACATCCGAAACTTCTTGGGGTGCAGCTGTTCTGCTTTTCATTTTCAGGAGCGATAGGATGTTATGCACCTCAGATTGGTAAGAACTGTCTGCCATTGTTTTTCCTTTGGAAGCCAATGCACAAGCAGCCATCCATCTGGCATACTGCTCTTCCTGCAACAAACAGTCCAATGAGAGATATTAAGGGGGAAAAAAAAATCTGGCACCAATTTCTACTCACATTGCCTAGCTGCAATAATTTGAAATGCTTTGGTTAACTTCAACACAGGCTTCTGTTCAAAAAGCATCCCAGAATTCTAGGAGTTGAAGTCCACAAGTCTTAAAGTTGCTAAGGTTGGAAACCCCTGCCATAGACAATAACACTTCATCAGCCTAATTTGTTTATTAAACTTCTATCCCATCTCTTCTTCAGAAGTTCAAAGGGGAAGCTTTCTCATTTTTTAAATATATTTTTCCACTTCTCACCATTTTTCTTTATTATCTTTATATTATCTATATAAAATATGTGTATAGAAAATATTGAATTGTTTTTTTCCTCCTCACTGACGTACCAAAACTCTTAGATTTCCTTTGTCCTTTAATTTCCCTCCACCCCCACCAGTCCATTTTGGGAGAGCCTGAGGAAATCCCAGGGCTGTAGGCCACACAAAATATAGCCCAAACAAGGCAATGGCAAACCTACACTGTTGGCTGAGAAAGCCTTATTGTCCTGTCAGTGGAACTGCCAGACGTTAATGACTTTAGGGAGGGAAGCTGAGTTTCACAAGTTTTTCAGCCAGGAAGGTCATATGAGGCAAAGGACAAATGCTGACAAATTTACAGAATTGTTTGGCAAAGTAGCTCTTGACACAGACTTTTAGACAAAAATCCCCTCTCAAGAATGGAGGCAAGTAGGGGGATATATATGCAAGGCAACCTGGGGTTTGGTTCATTGTTTTTTTCTTTCTTTCTATACAAGCTTTGTTTTATTTCCGTGCACAAATAGCTGGGAATTTTTATGCACTGTGTGGGTTTGCAATGCACTGAAATGCCAGCCAAGCACCTGGACCTTAATAAGGTTTCCCAAGGGGCAATACAATGCACAAAAAGCACATTAATACCCCTCCTCTGTGGACACAATAGGTTCATTCAGCTGTTTTGTTACTCACATCATTACACCTCAAATGTATTTCATTCATTCCATCGGCAACTGGGATGAGTAATTTAATCCCATATTTTTTCCCTGACACACTTACATCTGGGACAATTTCACATCCTGAACAACAAAACAGAAGAGAATTTACATGTAAGCTTACGTTTCATCTTCATTTAAGAACAATGCATGAGAAAGGCAGGGAGAACAAATAGCATATAAAAAAAAGTAATAAGGACAATTTTACAAAGGTAAATGATTAATTATTACTTATCACTAAGGCAGAGGTCCCCAACCCCCAGTCTGGTAGCGATCTGTGCACCGTTGGGAGCAGCAGGTGAGCATGTGAAACTCCATTTGTGCATGCAAAACTATCCCCTCCCCCCCGCACCCTGCTGCCGGCAAGATTGGGGACCACTGCAGTTAAGAGGATAGACGTAAGCTTGCAGACCAAAGTAATTTTATTCTGGTGTGCATTCAGCCTTAGCTGATACTATTTACTTTCAAAGGGGACCGTGATGCTTATTAATCGTCATCTGATCAGTAATACATCTTCATCTGATGTGTTTAAAATGATAGAGGACTGGTGCTGGAACGACCTTTCCCCAAACAAACATAAGTGACATTGAAGCATGTCATAATTGGATGATCAAGATGGTATTTGCAATACACACAGAGCATTTGCACCAGTGGGATTTCATCATTGCTTCCCATTGATCACTAATGTTGGCATAGTTTGAGAACTCAGGGCAGCAAAAGCCTGGCACAATTTCTGTGAAGATATGTAATATAATTTTTGTGGCCAGAAATGTAAATCACAGAGGTATGTGGCTTTCATGGCTTTCAGGAAGGAGCCTGAGTGGCGTAGGAGGCTAATGCCTCCTACTAAGGCAGCATTTAACATCCAGCTGCCTGCAATTACTGCGAGTTCAATTCTCACCAGGCTCAAGGTCGACTCAGCCTTCCATCCTTTCTAAGGTGGGTAAAATGAGGACCCCGTTTGTGGGGGCAAAAAGCTGACTTTGTATAAAATATACAAAAGTATGAAGGCTATTACTTAACACATTGTAAGCCGCCCTGAGTCTCCGGAGAAGGGCAGCATATAAAAATAAATAAAATAAATAAATAAATAAATAAAAATAAATGTGTTCCTCATCTTCACTCATGGCAGTGGTATCTGCACTTCGGCACATATTATGTGGGAAACAATGTCATAATGATTACCATCCTTTGGATATTTGGCAGTAAATGAGACCAAAACACTCCCGACTGTACAAAAATAGGATACGGTAAATACTGTATAAAGACAGATTAATATGTGTCTATGCGTGTGCACACACGTGCATGTCCGTGTGTACTCAGACATATAAACAAAGAACAAAAAGGCTTATTGTGCTAGATCTCTGTAGATGCAACCGCACTTCATAAGATGCTGTATGAAAATATCAGCTTCTACCTCTTAGGTTAAGCTTCTCGATAGGTTCTCCATGTTCAGCTTCTTTGTTTTTAAAGTAAGACACGGATGTGTCTTTAAAGACAAACCAATATTGCTTGAAGGCTTTCAGCACCAGCTTTTTGGATCTGCAAATAAAGAATTGCTTCATCAAGTCTCTGTTCTAATGAGAATATTTGTCAACCCTTTTGGCAAAGTTTTATTTCCCATATATTATGAAAGTCCATGTAGTTGTCTCATTCAGAAGTACCGTATTTTTCGTAGTATAAGACACTTTTTTCCCTCCTAAAAGAGGCTGAAAATTTGGGTGTGTCTTATACTCCCAATGTAACCCCGCACGATGCCCAAAATGGCTACCCGGAACAGCTACTGCCTTCTCTTACCCCTTCCGCGCTTTCCCTGCTTTAGTTACTGGAGCTCCCTCTGAGGATCAGCTGTGCTTTTGAAGCTGTTTTTCAGCCCCAATGGGAGCAAAGCGATCTTCTGTGCTTTGCCTGCTTTTCTAATTGCTGCTCCCTCCGACGATCAGCTGTGCTTTTAGAAGCACAGCCCCAACCAGCCCCAACCTCAAAAGTTCCCTATGACTATCATTAAGTGTTGTACCTTATGATTCTTGACGAATGTATCTTTTCTTTTATGTACACCGAGAGCGTATGCACCAAGACAAATTCCTTGTGTGTCCAATCACACTTGGCCAATAAAGAATTCCATTCCATTCCATTCCATTCCATTCCATTCCATTCCATTCCATTCCATTCCATTCCATTCCAAACCAGCGAGTGAACTAATGTGCTGGCACTAGCCAGATGAATACCTGGTAAGGCAGAATCCTCCCCCCCATTTTCCTCCCCAAAAACTAAGGTGCGTCTTATACTCTGAAAAATATGCTACGTGTTCCTCAGTTTTTGCTGCTTTATCAGAGAGAAGCAAATTACAGGGGGCTAGTAGAAACTACAGTGGCATCCCCCCCCCAAAACAAAACAAAACATTGAGTTTACTTCTCAGTACAGGTAAAAGTATAGAAATTGTGGAGCTTGTACAGGTAGTCCTTGACTTACAACCACAACTGAGTCCAAAATTGTTGTTGCTAAGGGAAACATTTGTTAAGTGAATTTTGCCCCATTTTACGACCTTTCTTGCCACAGTTGTGAAGTGAATCACTGCAGTTGTTAAATTAGTAACACGGTTGTTAAGTGAACCTGGCTTTCCCATTGACTTTGCTTGTCAGAAGGTCGCAAAAGCTGATCGCATGATCCCGGGACCCTGCAACTGTCATAAATGTGAGACAGTTCCCCAGCATCTGGATTTTGATCACATGACCATGGCAATACTACAAGGGTCATAAGTGTGAAAAGCGGTCATAAGTCACTTTTTTTAGTGCCGTTGTAACTTCGAACAGTTACTAAGTGAACTGCTGTTTAAGTCGAGAACTACCTGTATTGTAATATCGTAATGTGCATTTTATCACCTGCCCCCTCTTCTATTTCCACAAAACACTGAATTGTGAAATATCTTGGTTATTCATTTTACGTCTTCATGTACAAAGACTGCTTTCCTGAAAGATTTCAAGTAAGTCATTCAGTTCTTTATGAAGACACAAATTCACTCGTTTTTCATGCAGTGGTATTTTAATGGGTTTAATCATTGAGTTTTATTGTGATGATGTTATTTTAATCTTGTGAACCGCCTTGGGAGTGGTTCTTATATGAAGGATGGCTTATGGAGACATATTAAATCAATTTCCAATTCAACTGAAACGATCCTGATAAAATATCATCTCGAATTTTGAGATTTGGGATATTGATTGCTTTCAAAATTCAGTGTAACGAAACACAACAAAATATGCTAAAGTAAACAACATCGTTCAATATATATGGGTGGTTAGCATTGCTCCTTTTCCTTACCTAAATAATTTGAGGTTATCAGCAAGCTTTGGAATGTCTGTGATATCCTCCTATGGAGAACCAAGAAATATGCTAGTAACAAGGCATAGCTAGATACTTTCAATTGCATGTCAATGATTGGCCCACATTATGGTTTCATAGTTGGTGCGGTGGCTCAGTGGCTAAGATACTGAGCTTGTCGATCAGAAAGGTAAGCAGTTTGGCGGTGCGTATCCCTACTACAGGTCTCCTGCATGAGCAGGGGATTGGACTAGCTGACCTCCAAGGTCCCTTCCAACTCTGTTACTGTTACATATTATGGTTGCTAATTTGCTATTTGTTTTCCCCCCACACTTTTAAGCCCAATTCAGCAATCAATTGCAGATAAATGTAAATGTTTATTTCCAAAAAAACCCCACAAATCTAAATTTGGGAGATAGGAAATAGCCAAAAGCTATGTTCCCCTGAAATGATACAATATTGAAAAAAAGTTTGATATCTCTTAAAATCTCAGGTGAATCAGAAATTAGGCACAAAGTACCCTGTACAAAAAATACCTGAAAAGCAGAATTAGAGAAGAGTGATAATATCATAATAAGGTTCCCCACCTCTTGGGTTAAAGAGATATTGTACGGTAGTCCTCGACTTACGACCACAATCAAGCCCAAAATGTCTGTTGTTAAGTGAGACATTTGTTAAGTGAGTTGTGCCCCATTTCACGACTTTCCTTGCCACAGTTGTTAAGTGAATCAATGCAGTTGATAAGTTAGTACACCCGGATGTTAAGTGAATCTGGCTTCCCCACTGACTTTGCTTGTGAAAAGATCTCAAAAGACTATCACATCACCTTGGGACAAATTAATGGTTGTAAATATGAACCAGTTGCCAAGCATCTGAATTTTGATCAAATGATCATGGGGATACTGCAAAAGTTGTAACAGTGAAAAATGGTCATGTCACATTTTTCAGTGTCGTAACCTTGAATGGTCACTAAATAAACTGTTGTAAGTTGAGGACCACCTGTACATATATCCAGATACTGTTGAACTCTAATTCTCTTTACCCCAAGCAGGCATTGATAGTGGATGTTGCAATTCATCAACATCCAGAGGGCCATAGGATTAGTGGTGGGTTGCTACCGGTTAGCGGTGGTGGCGGGAGGCTCTGCCCACACACCGTATGCTTCTGCGCATGTGCAGAATGCACAGTTGCGTGAATGCCCATGAGTGAACTGGTAGTGATGGGTTTTGAAACCCGCCTCTGCATAGGATGTCCATCCTGGCCTACCAGGTACAGTGGGAAATATGCTCATTGATAAAGTGAGTGTAGCCTAATTTCCTACACCCTGAATGTTACCTTGACTCCGTGCCCAAAGGAAGGGAATGACATACCAATAGGCTCTCTGACCTTCCGCCTTCTAGTGTTATTTCCAGATTGGAAAGTGCTGCTTCCACTTCGTCGGTTTCACTCTCAACCGTGAAGTCTTTGGATCCTGTTGATAAGGTCATCTTACTGATATGGTACTGCAGTCAAGGGAAAAGATACCCAGATGGTATCTGGTAAACTTGTTGATTTCATATGTAGGAAACAAGCTGAGAAGTTAATAGTAAAATCTTTACAATGAAATTTGTTTAGCCTTTCCGTTTGTTTAGTATATTCTGACTCATCACATGTATAAAAGGCAATGGAAGCAATTATGTTTTTATCAATTTGATCCTTCTTCTCTTTTTTTACAGTATTAGGTATTTACAGCATCTCAGTAATAGACTGTCAATCCTAATTTTACTCCAGGTTGCTGAATGATGTATTTATCGAAATCAAATCATTCCTGGTTGATTATACTTTCGGAAAGGCTAAAAGCTATTCATACAAAAAGTTAAAACAGACCAAATAAGATAGCAATAGTCTTATATACTGCTTCACAGTGCTTTACAGGCCTCTCTAATTGTCCCCAACAATCCGGGTCCTCACTTTACCGACCTTGGAAGGATGGAAGGCTGAGTCAACCTTGAGCTGGTGGGAATCAAATTGCTGAACTGCTGGCAGTTGACAATTAGCAGAATTAGCCTGCAGTACTGCATTCTAACCATTGTGCCACCACAACTCTGATGGTTTTGTTTTAACCTAGCCTAGAATTTTCTATCCAGCAAAACATATGGTAGCTGCTAAGAGAAGCAGGGAAAATCATCCTTATGCAAGCAGCTCTTTCAGCTTCTCCAACAAGATATGTTCTAAACCGGAAGCGTCACGGCGACACTAGCTGGGAAATAGTGAAGCTCCGTTGAGCTTCGTGAAAACCCAGGCAGACAAACCACTGTCGGGGGTGTGTGTGTGTCTTCGGACCAGAACCGTCTTGTAGGAACGGGGGAAAGAGAGAGGCGTCTTGGAAGATCAAGAGGAACAGGCAAGTTCCTCGAACAGTCGGAGGCAGCTCTTTGACCCGGCGGTAGGGGAAGCGGTCATTACATCCGCTACAAGCTGGGGCAACCAGACTAAGAGATGTGCAGGAGCGGAGTTTTGAACAGAGTATTGTTATCGGGTGAGTAATTGGCCAACTCACAGGTAAAAAGGAAAAAAAACTTTTAATAGCTTAAAGAAATCCCAGCGATAAATTGGCAGCTAATTGGCATGGAGGAACTTAAGCGGAGTGGGAAAAAAGAGGAACTTTAAAATCAAACCTAAAGCCCTAAAAGGAATCTTCCACCTGGACTTAAAATTGGATTTTGAAAGGAAAAAAAAAAGACAAGGAAGAAGGAGGCAAAAAAGCACTTTTTAAAAAGCAAAAGGATTTAATTTGGAAAAGAGAAAGTAAGCGTTTTTGTGGATTACAAAATGGATACCCTGTTACTAGAAGATTTGTGAATTGGAGAAAGAAATCTGCTGGTGGGAAGAGCGTGAGAAAGAGACGTGGGAGTACATATTCATGCAGCTGAACCAAGATTAAACAGAAGTGAAGGATAAAGATTGAAATTGTGTTGGCTCAAGTGAATATTTGAATTGGACATTTAAAAAAAAGGACATTATAGGGACTTTGAAACCTGAAGTATATGTAAATGAAAAGAACAAATTTAAAAATCCTAACCTTTTTAATTGAAAATATGGAGAATTGGGAGGATGAATATGAGATACTGAGGGAGATGTTTCAAAAAACAAGAGAAGCATTTAAGGGAAATAAGGAGGCAGAGGATTGGTTAGAATGCAAAAAAAAGAGAGAGAAAAGATGAATGAGAAGCAAAAGAAACAAGGAGATAATATTGAAAAGGAAACAATTGAAAATAAAGATAAAGATGATTACACTGAGTTTAACAGTGACAGAATAAAAATAGATAAGGGAAACTACATCTCAAATATGAAAAGAAGAGAAATAAATGGGGAAAGATTGAGAAGGAAAATTAACAGAGTTCAAATTAAAGAAAAGAGGCTGAAGGGTAGAAATAAGAAAAGGAAAAAGAAGAAGGTAAGGGAATGGGAGAAAGGAAGGAAAGCATCAAGAAATGGAACTGTGGAGAGTCTAAGAGAAAATGGTTAAGAGTCAGTGAAAATGTTAATTTGTTAATAAAGAGAAGGATGTTAGTTGTAGAAATTATATGTGAAAATGTTGTTAAATGGAAAATATACCAGTAGATGCAACGTGAAAGAAAGAATGATATTGGAGGAAGCACTAAATGGAGAGAAACAAATAGTAACATAAGGATTAATTGAAACTAAGACAGAAAATTGAATTTGAATGTAAAATTGAATGAAATTGAAATGTTAAAAAATGATTTAAATGTCATACTTGTAAGGGAATGGGAAAAAGGGAGAAAAGCATCAAGAAGTGGGATTGTGGAGAGTTTAAAAAAATGGTTAAGAGTCAGTGAAAATATTAATATGTTAATGTTAGTTGTAGAAATTATATGTGAAAATACTGTTTAATGTAAAATAGATCAGTAGATGAAATGTGAAAAAAAATGAAAGGGAAAAAAGCAAGGGTTGGAAGATTATTTTAACAAAGGTTTCAAGGAAAAAATGCACTAAGTTGAAATATTTGTTAATAATTAAAAAGAGTAGGGGAATTTTGAGTAATATTTTTTAATAAATGAGAAAGATCGGGGTTGCCTGGACACCACAGTGGAAAATATTAAATTGAAAATGAATACAGCAATAGAGAGAGATGAAAGAGGAGTAGAGGGATGGAAGAGAAGGGGAGAAGAGAGAGGGATGGAAGAGAGGGGAGGAAGGAAGAGAGGGGAAATCAGAGTAAAAGAGAGGGCTAGACAGGGTGGAAGAAAGGAGGAGAAGGAGAAAGGAAGGGGAAGTAGAGAGGAGCAGGAGAGGAGGGAAAAAGAAAGTAAGAAGGAAAGAAGAGAGGGAGATGGCAGGATTGAGAAGAAAGATTGCTGTACAACAAAAAAGATGAAATGGAAGAAAGGCAACCCTGAACATATATAAATATACTAAGATAAAGAATGAATGGTTAAAAAATAAAAGAGAATAAATATGAATAAGCAGGAAAATTAGAATTTGAGGGCGAATGAAGATGCTGTTTATATAAGTAAGCAAAGAAATATTGAGATATGATTAAAAAAAGGGAAAAAAGAAAATTGTGGCAAAAATTGTAATTGAGTAAAATGTATTTGAATTTGATAAATTGTATAAGATAAGATATGGCCAAAATACTCTGTTCAAAAAAGATGTGGGTGAATGTGGGGGGAGGGAAAAAACCTAATAAAGCTTGTTTTTTTTTTATATATATAAAAAGATATGTTCTAACAGGCTTGCTAGTGAGAAGGACCTTTTGCACTGATTCTTCTAGTACTCTTACTAAACACTTGGGCTAGTGCAGGGGTCGGCAACCTTAAATACTCAGAGCCACAAAGGTCCTAACCGGAAGCCTCCTATTCAATTCTGGAGCTGACCAGAAGTCTGATTCCTCCACCATAGAGTCTCCTCCTAGCATAGCGTCCTTTTTCCTTTACCTGTCCTAACTGAAAGCCCTATCAACTGTGGAGCCGACCAGCGACAGGGAGCTGCAGCAGAGGGATGAAAGAGCCACATGCGGCTCCAGAGCCGCGGGTTGCTGACCCCTGGGCTAGTGTGTTCCCCATGCATAAAAAAGAAAGGGGCAATCCATCTGAAACAGAAACAATATATATTATATGGCCTCTTTTTTTCTTTTCTTTTGCATCTCCCCACTCTTTAGATTCTGTTTCCAAGGCAGAATCAGTGGATCCTGTATCCCACTTAGAGAACGCTGAGATCCTGCCAGCATTTTGCAGCCAAATGTTTGTATTGTTTTTCCAGGGTTCTCATTCTAGTTTGAGTTTCCTTAATCTCATCCATTCTTTCACCTTCTCTTTTTCTTTCTCTTCTCTCCCCCTCTTCATTTCTACATCTATTTATTTATGCAAAGGATGGACAGAAAGAACAGGCATAAGTTTATCTGAAGGAAGTTTATCACTTTCTCACTGGTTACAAGAGGAAGATAGATCTTTAAAGGAAAAAATGTCCTTTCCAACTTTCTGGAAATCCCTTTTCCAGCTAAGAGTTTATCATTTTTTTCCAAAGGTTGTATCAAGGTACTACTTTACCAAAAAATAATAATCATCATCAACCAATTGATAATTATTGATGAACCAATTGATGAACCAATCAGGTTTGCCTGATACGCCAGTTGTGCCCCTTTCTGGATCGGGACTCCTTATACATAGTCACCTATGCCCTCGTCATGTCTCGCCTGGACTACTGCAATGCTCTCTACATGGGGCTCCCCTTGAGGAGCACCCGGAGCCTCCAACTTGTCCAGAATGCGGACGCGCGGGTGATTATGGGAGCGACGTGGTGCTCCCATGTAACACCTCTCCTGCGTGAGCTGCACTGGCTCCTGGTGGTCTTCCGGGTACGCTTTAAGGTGTTGGTTCTCATCTTTAAAGCACTCCATGGCTTACGGCCAGGGTACTTACAAGACCGCCTGCTGCTACCGATAACCTCCCACCGGCCAATACGCTCTCACAGAGAGGGCCTCCTCGGGGTGCCGTTGGTCAAGCAATGTTGGCTGGTGGCCCCCAGGGGGAGAGCCTTCTCTGTGGGGGCACCTGCCCTGTGGAATGAGCTACCTCCTGGAATACGACTGATCCCGGACCTCCGGACCTTCTGTAAGGCCCTGAAGACTTATTTATTCCAGCAAGCCGGCCTAGCCTAAAGGGTTTTTAATGGGATTTTAAAAATTTTATAGACTTGGGGTTTTAAAATGGGAGGCCGATTGATTTAATCTTTTTTAATTATCTTAACTTTTGTATTGTATGTATTTTAATTTTGGCTGTTCACCGCCCTGAGTCCCCTTGGGAGAAGGGCGGTATACAAATTAAATTAATAATAATAATAATAATAACAATAACAATAATAATAATAATAATAATAATAATTTCTTTACTGAACAGTAACTTTAAGTTATTTATTATGGTATTATTGAACGAATGAAAAGCACTTTGTAGGACTTTATACATAAAAATAGATGTGGTTTTCTGTCTCAAAATCAGATAAGGGACATATACCAGAAACAATTTTAATATACTAAAGGTAAAGGTAAAGGTTCCCCTCGCACATATGTGCAAGTTGTTCCTGACTCTAGGGGGCGGTGCTCATCTCCGTTTCAAAGCCGAAGAACCAGCACTGTCTGAAGACGTCTCCATGGTCATGTGGCCAGTATGACTAAATGCCAAAGGCGCACGGAACGCTGTTACTTTCCCACCAAAGGTGGTCCCTATTTTTCTACTTGCATTTTTTACTGCTAGGTTGGCAGAAGCTGGGCCAAGTAACGGGAGCTCACCCCGTTACGCGGCACTAGGGATTTGAACCGATGAACTGCCGATCTTTCGATCGACAAACACAGCGTCTTAGCCACTGAACCACCACGTCCCTTTTTACAGCTTGTCAATCAAAAGATTGGCAGTTCAGCAGTTTGAATTTGAATTAAATTATTATGTTTAAAATTTTGGAAGAATGGATTTTGGAAATAACTATTAAATGGGTTATATACTATCTTTATATCACAAGCAGCACAAATTACAGACAATGGTGAATTGACTTAAACCTGTGAGATACAAAAAAGAAGACAATGTTGCTAATTTTCACCACTTGTATAAATGATATTGTCAGCTCATTTATTTTGAGATAGCATCGAAACCTGACAGATATAAGACAGGATGAGAGAATAATCGGGGTGAGAGTAAAAAAAAAGGATATAAATTAGGGGCATTTGCTGACAATTTGGGTTTAATAGGTGAAAATCCCTTGGGAAGATTAGATATATTAATGGAAAAGCTGAAGGAATTTTCTATTGATGGAAAAACTGCAAGTATCATTGGAAGAATTTCGATGATAAAAATGAATAATCTAGAACGATGCTTTTATTTCATACTACTGTAGTTTTGAAAAATGATGCACCTTTTACAGAAGGATAAAAAGATTTATTTAGATTTGTATGGCAATAAAAGAAATCAAAGGCTAAATACAATTTTTGAAGACCGGAAGTTGGCGTTGCGGCGAGATGCGCGGGGTTTCTAGGGCTCTTGAAACTCCGCCGAGAAACTCCACTGCTGGACGGTCCGAACTGGACCACTCAGTCTTGCTTTGACTGTGGTAGTGGAGGGCACGTTCCGAGGCTCCCAGGGATATCGCTAAGTCCCTGGTTGAGCCGGGAAAGCCCTTTTTCCAGCAGCGGAGCAGCAGCCGTTAGGCTGCAGAGGCTGGGGCAACTTCAGGAAGGAAGATTGGAATGACAGTAATTAGATCGGTGAGAAACTTTTACTTTCTTTTCTACTAAGAACACCCTTATTAATGCATGGGACTATGATGGGCAGTAAATGAAGAGGAGCAGCGAACCTATTTTGGATTGATTTTATTTTTCCCAAGTACATATTTTAAAAGACTTGAAATTACTTAATTGTCTTATTTCCGTTTTGGATAACTGGACTGGATTGAAAGCAGGAAAGCAGAATTGGGACACTCTTGACATTTTTGGAACTTGTGGATCTTGGTTTATAATATCTCTTGAGTTGATGCATTTGGACTGTGACCATTTCTTTTATTTTTGGGCTACTTAAAAGAAAGTTTTTCTTTTCTCTTTTTTCTTTGTTTTCCCCCTTCCCTTATAAGGATAGGAGAATTAGGGGAGTGTGTAGTGCTGCCACCCACTGGAAGAGAAATTTTGTTGCAGAAGAAAGGATATATTGTAGTCAAAACAAATACAGAGACTGAAGAGTTACTGAACGCTGTTTACACAGGTGCTCTTCTATTTAAATTGTTAAAGCCTGGGAATATACTGGAAGGCCCTGAATTTATTTTCTATTTTCTTTTTACTTCTTTGTTGAGTAACTATCTTAACTCCAGTGAGATGTGTGGCTTGGAAAGAAGCAAAAGGAAAAATCACTCCCTGTAGATTCTCTGGACATAAAGGATTTGAAGAACTAATTTTTTTTCTTTTCTCTTTGTTGCTATTGTTTTTTTCTTTTTTTCCCTTTTTCTTGATTTATATACAAATATTGGATTAAGGCACTCAAGAGCCTGAAGAAGTATTGTTAATTGTTAATTGTTAATTTATTTATTTATTTATTTATTTTCTTGGCTTTTTATTTGGAGGAGCATTTCAATTTTTTGTCTCTTCCTATACATACATACATACATACATACATACATACATACATACATACATACACTTTTTCCCTCCTTTTGGATTAGGGTCTTTGGAAGAACATGAAGAATTGGATTAATTTTTTTTCCTTTTAATATTTGTTTCCTCTTTTCTCTTTTTCCCTTTTTCCCCTAGTTTTTTTCTATTTTTTTTCCCTGCCCCATTGTTTAGTGGGACCCCTTAAATATTTCTTGAACTCAAAGTGAATTTAGCCAATTCCAACATGAGCAAGAAAGTAGCGACGGTGGGAGCTGCAGCGACTACACCATCTTCATCACCTTCTGGAGGCCAACGCTCCATTCAGACAATGTTATAGCAAGAGAAAGAGAAAGAGACGACACAAATGATTTTACAAACACTTCAAAGAATGGAAAAACAACAACAAAGGATGGAGCAACAGTTACTTAAAACTGATGAAAAGGTGGTTAGCATACAACAAACAATGATGAAATATGAAGAAAGACTGGTTAAATTGGAGGAAAAAGATGGCCAAAAAGAAGAAAAAATGAAGGAAATTGAGAATAGACTCGGAGAGGTCAAACAAGGAACATCTGGCTTAATTGGATGGGAAATGGACAAAGCAGAATTCTACTTAAGATTTCAAAATGTTGCAGAAGAAAAAGGGGAGGATCTTGCTGAGATTATGAATACAATCTTAGCTGAGGCCTTAGAAGTAACTAAAGAGAAGATGATAGAAGGAATTGATGAAATTTATCGAGTTTACACTGGATATGCAATGCACAATAAGCTTCCAAGAGAAGTACATATAAGATTTACTAAGAAATCAATTAAGACACAGATTCTACAGGCTGCTCGTGATAAGGCTTTGGAATACAAAGGGAAGGAAGTTACAGTTTTGAGACAAATTCCAAGGAAAGTGAGAGAGATAAGAAGGAAATATCAATTCTTGACTAAAGTTTTGTTGCAAAAAGGGATTAACTACAGATGGTTGTTTCCAGAGGGAGTAGGCTTAACATGGAACTCTCAAAGATACAGACTGAATACAATTGATAAGGCAAGAGCTTTCTACGAGGAAGCTCTTAAAGAGACTGATGTTGATATGGAAGTTGAAGCTCAAGCAACGCTAGCCCCAATAAAACCTGCGGAAGAGGAATTGATAACGCTGGAAGAAACAGAAAAAGCTGTGGGCAGAGTCATAGAATACAAAGAGCAACGTGAAGCCAGAACAACTAGAGCAACAAAACCTAATTATAAAGTATGAATACGGATGAAAGGAAATTAATCTCAATAAATATAAATGGACTTAATTCGGCCAACAAAAGAAGAACAGTATTTCATAAATTAGAAAAATTAAAATTTGATATAATTTGTTTACAGGAAGTGCATATTAAAAAGCAACACGAACAATTACTGATTAAACCAAAACTTGGTAAAACTTTTTTATCATTGGCGCAAAGTAAAAAAAGAGGTATTGCTCTGTGCATTAGAAATACACTTACGGCTGAACAGAAATATGCTGATCCAGAAGGCAGAATTTTGATGGTGGAATTAATTGAAATGAATTAAATGAAACGAGAATTGGACTTTTTTTTCAAGGAGAATAAGAAAGAAACATCAATACAAAACCGTTGGGATACAATGAAAGCCTTTGCTAGAGGATTAATTATTGATTATACATGGAAAAGAAATGTGAAGAAAAGACAAACCCTTAAAGCTTTGAGAGATGATCATAAAAGACTTGAAAAAGAACTCCAGAAAGATCCATATAAGAAAGATGTAAAAATTAAAATGAATACATAAAGCACAAAATGGATCTACTGGAGAAGGAAGAATTAGCGCAAAAAATAAGAATTGCTAAACAGAACTATTTTGAAAATGCAAATAAACCTGGCAGATGGTTAACTTATAAATTGAACAAAGAAAGAGAATCAAGGAAAATAACGCAATTAATTGATCATCAAGGACAAAGTAGATTTGGAAACAAAGAGATGGGGGAAATAATACAGGAATACTATACACGACTATACAAGAAAGATGTGATAGAAGAGGATAAAGTGGCAAGGTATTTACAAAAAACTAAATTACCAAAAATTCCCAGAGGTTTGGTTGGCAAGGGTTTTTAATGGTATGAAATTTATAACATCCAAATTTCATATGGATGTTATAAATTATAATTTATATAAATTTAAATTAACAAAAGAAAAAGAAAAAAAATGGTGAACAAAAGGGAATACAGATAAAGAGCAGGAAAGTAATATTCCAAATAGTATACAAGGTCATTCTACTCCATAAATATGTGAGTTATAGCAATTCATCCAAATAATTTCTTTCCTATAGAACTTTGCCATGCATACTCAATGAAAATGAAGTTTGTGCAGGAACCTTTAGGAGATAATCCCATAAACTCTTTTGGAGTATAAAATCCCATTTAATTCCTTGTGGCTGTTGTCCAATTAGACATGCAGAGAATTGCAGTCATTTAATTATTGTTTGGGTTTATATTTGAAGAACTGATCTGAAAACAACTAAACCTGGTTAATAAATGCGCAAAAGGGCCTTCTGTCCTTTTGTTTAAACATCTGATCTGAGGACGGACTCTTATCAAACTCAAAACTCAACATTTCACACTTTGGGGATTAATGATATTTTCTCATCATTTGGAAATGGGATTGTATCTATGTTTTGCATTTGGGAGATAACACAATTCAATATTTGCTTTGTTCTACAACATTTGAAGAATTAGCCGCCTCATCAAACATCCTCCGTTAATCATTGACATATGTGTAAACAGAATTTGAAATAGCAAACTAGTTTATCACTTTTTTGAAGAAAGGCGGGGGAAAGGTCTCACTTGGAACAATCAATCCAAGGCCCTGCTCCCTAGGTGTTCATGTACTGGCAGGTGACTGCTTCAAACAGAAAAAACTGGTTTTGTAACAAGTACGTACCTGCAATGCAGCAAAAATGAAGGTTTCTTCTTCAGTGCAGTCTATTTCTTCCAGCAGAATAGCCCAGCGGGCTTGCTCATATAGCTGATGAATTCGTACTGCATCATACTGCCAAGAGAAGCAATATCAGGTTGCATTAGGAATAAGCAGACTTTGCCATAGGTCCAACAGTTAAACAGCCTTAACTACCTCCAGATATACAGCACAGTCCTTTAAAACATTTTGTACTCGGTTTCAGCAAAGAAGGACACACCATTGGAAGACCTGAAGGATGAGGTTGGGAACAGATCATCCTGGAGAAAATGTGCGTGATTGCCAACTTGATGGCATTCAGTCATGATGATGGAGTAACTTTAGTTAACTAGAGCAGGGGTCTCCAACCTTGGCAACTTTAAGATTTGTGGACTTCAACTCCCAGAATTCTCCCATAAACGTTTCAAAAGCAGTGTTTTATTAATTTTTTTAAATATTGTGAGCCACCTCAAGTCAGCTTGGAGTTGCTCAATCCCTAAATCAAATAAATAAGTCAAACAAAAGAGAATATTCAACAAAAACTATTGTGTTATTTTACTTATGTTAAAAGAAAACTGATATAGTATTACTGTACTCTGATCTATAAGCTGTGATTTGACAAAATAAACATGCTTTTTAATTGTCATGTTGGGAATCTTAAAGAGTTTCTTACTTTTGCATTCAAATCAAAGAAATCATAGTATTTAAAACGGAGTAGAAGTTGATCGTCCTCCTGGATATCTTGTTCCATGAGTGATCGAGATGAATCTAACCATCTGAAAGGAAAAGAACACCAAGCAGTGACAATAAATTCCACAGAAAGAAAAATTCCAAGTTGTAACAAAGCACAGGATATCAGAAATATGTGTGTGTGGGGGAGTGAGAAATATAGAGTTTAGTAAGTATAGTCATAGTAAGGAAACTTGAAATATATTTCTACACACTGTAATGCCTATTACTATTATTGCCTATTACTAGACGTTGCCCATGACAGTGTTAGTCTCAATAAACTCCCTTTTTATGACCCTATAATCCCTTAAATGTTAGCCTCAATAACGCGGGACAACATTTAGCAAAAGTAGAGGTAGCTGTATAGTTTTTCAATTTTAGCAAATGAACGTATTTAGGAATTACAAATTTTATGTATATAAAAGGAAAATATGTGTGCTTTGAAAATATGTTTGAGAAGAGAGAAATACAGTTATGAACAATCAAAAGTGCAAAGAGGAATTTGAGCCTTGTTTTATTCCTAACAGTATATGTCAAGGTGTTACTTTTCTTTCGTCCCAAATCTTACTTCAGGTTCTTGTTTCTATGAAAATTCTAAATTATGTTACTTGGGAAGGGTCTTTTTTGACTTAAGTTTTGGATAAAAGTGCCAGGTATCTTAATTAACCCTTTGTGTATGGATACACAGCACACACAGTCAACATTGCCCTTGGCTTATCAAAATGGTCTAATGCTAATATTCAAAGAGAAAGGTTCCTCACCCAGCATTCAGTTTGGCTTTGTCGACCAATGTTCGAGGCTGATACATTTTGGCAAGTGTCTCTGGTGCAGAGTTCGGGTGGCTAAAAGCGAGGGTGCTCCAGCTCTGTTGTGCCAATGGGCTGTCACTGAACCATGCAATGGTGGAAGCGACAGGTGAACCAGTAATGGGATCATAAATTGGGGTCATTGTCTTGCTATATAAGCCAGGACTGGCTGAAATATTGAGAACAGAAAATAAAACCATCAGTTTATAACAACACTGAATGTCAAAGGAGATGATTTTCTAATATAAACTTTCTTTTTCTAAAATAAACCTTTATTTCTTTGAAAAAAAACCTCTTTGGGACTCTATTTAATAGTTTTGCAGGTAGCTTTCAATAGAAAACTAAATTCCAGAAATCTAGATAATTGTGCTTGTTCAAAAAAATTAGTTAAATGTACTTTTAGTTTTCTAACTTCAGATGCATTTTGGTTTGGAATACTATGCCATTGTTACAATTCAAAGTATCTCTTTAATATCCTGGTTCCTGTCATAACTGTTTTACCCCCCTAATATGTAAGTATCACTAACCATTATTGTTCTATAGATGGTACTGTGCCAGACCTGAATTGCATGGCACTCAGGTTCTTTCAAGTCTTTCTTTAGAAAAAAGGGAGAATGCTTCCAAGTGGGCACACACAGAGAATAATGATTAAATCTTTCACAATGCAGAACAGGGGTGCCCAACCTTATCAACTTTAAGATTTCTGGACTTCAACTCCCAGAATTCCCCAGCCAGTCATGTCAGCCAATTGAAGTCCACAAGTCTTAAAGTTGTCAAGGATGCACACTCCTAATGCAGAATAAGTCATGGAGTTTAAGTATACATACCAATGAGCTCCATCCAAATACTAGAGAGCCATTAGATGGAAGCAAAGACTTCCTGCCAGCTAGTGACCATCTGGATTTTTTTCAGGTCACATAAGGTGTGCCTGCCAGCAATGTAGAAAGAAAATTACATTTACAGCAGGAGTTGGTGTGGTTTTAACTGGTATTTCCTTTGAACACCAAGTCTTTTTTAAAAGCTGTAACCGATGAAGAATTGTTTCACTTTCCTAGTCTACAAAAAGCATTCTTGCATGCCATTGTCAAAACTTAATTCTTATTCCTAAAAATGTGTAATTGAATTGAATACTTCTTCTTCTTTCCTGGTGGCAGGATTTCCAATCCAGAGGTCCCCAATAATCCCTATCATTTTGAGTCAACATAGCCAATGTTAAAAACCAGCTTATAGAGTAACAAGCTCAAAGGTTTCTTTAACCTATTAGTTACATGGCCTTTTGTTCCTACTTTTCAAACTTCAATGTATAGAGAAGGCAGCCAATAAATAAATAGAATCAGTATTGTCTATTGCACTGTTACCTGGCAATCCCAAACTCACTGGAGAATTGTGCAGGTTTAAAATATCTTCTATGACGGGTTCTTTGTCCTTCTCTTTGTCTTTTCTCTTTTTCTTTTTTATCTCATTGGTTGGCTTCAGCAGAGACAGTTCTTCTGATCGTCTAATACCTGCAACACAGTTGAAAATATCAACAGGCTGAAAAGACCAGTGGGTTCTATAATCTAAGAGAGTCCATCGATTTGACACACCATGTTATTTTGCCCTCCTGGACAGGTTAAAAGATGACCCATAGTTGGGCCCATACCGTGGTTATTGGTCTCTCTGAGGAAAGAAGTTTATCTTGCTTTGAAAGAGATGGTGATGTGTCTCCTCAAGAGGCCATCTTTGGAGCCAATGGTTTTTGATAACTACCATCAGTCTCCAACCTTCCCTTTTTGGGAAAATTTGTTGAAAAGGTGGTTGATCTGCAACTGATGAGAACCCTAAAGGAAACAGATTATAAAGGCCAATTTCAGTTGGGTTTCAGATCAGGATTTAGTACTGAGGCAGCCTTAGTCAATTGTGTCAGGATGGCGATGGAGCATCCATCTTGATCTGTCAGTGGCTTTCAGTACAGTTGCCTATGGTATTCTTGTGAGTCGGCACCAAGGGTTGTGGATTGGGAAAACCATTTTAAGGTCGTTCCTTTCTGTCTCCAGGGCTAGTTCCTATTGATGTTAGTTGAGGGTGGGGGATTTGCTTCTGGGTGCAATTCAAGGTGCTGATTACCTATAAAGCCCTTCATGATATAGGTCTGGTTACTTGAGGGATCTCATATCCCCCATAACATCTGCCCATCTAATTCTATCCTGTAGGATTAGCCCACTCTGGGTTCCTTTGATTAAATGACATCATCTCTTAGGAACCCAGAAGCATGCCTTTTCTATAGCAGTGCCTGCCCTCTGAACAAGGTTCTCCCTGAGATCTGGTTGCTTCCCCTCTCTGCTGTTGTTTAGAAGAACTGTGAAGACTGGGCTCTTTGCTTAGGCCTTTGCAGAGGGAGATTGAGACTGCTCACTTCATCATACTGCCATATTTTTCTTTGTGTGTGTGTGTGTGTGTGTTTTATTGTAATTTCTTTTAATTTTGTGAGCCACCCAGAATCCTTAAGTGGCATACAAATTAATAATAATAATAATAATAATAATAATAATAATAATAATAATAATAATAATAATAATAAGCATCTTGAATGGAAAAGTCAAAGAGTCAATGCGAAAGGAATATATCAGGAGGGTCCACAAAATATTAAAATCAAAATTGAATGCTGGAAAGATTAAAGCCATTATACATGAGCCATTCCAGTGATACGCTACCCAGCTGGAATCATCAACTGGACTGTGGCTGAACTGGAAAACCTGGCCCGGAAAATGCATAAACCTTTGAATATGTGCTATGCTTTACATCCACGAAGTGACACCGACAGGTTGTATCTGCCAAGAAGAATAGGGGGCAGAGGACTATTGCAAATCCATCAAACTGTAGAAGAAGAAAAACGAAGTTTGAATGATTATGTGAACCAAAGCACAGAAAGATTGCTGCAGGCTGTGAAAACGGAGAACATTATAAAAACAACAGAAACAAAGACAGAATATAAGGAAAAACAGTTGGATGACAGATTAAATGGATGGAAAACCAAAGCTCTGCATGGACAGCACTTGAAAAACATTGAAGGAAAGTGTGATAACAACTTGACATGGCCATGGCTTAAGAGAGGAACCATCAAGAAAGAAACGGAAGGTTTAATACTCGCTGCTCAAGAACAAGCACTACAAACTAATGCCATGAAAGCAAAGATACAAAAATCCACTGACAATCCAAATTGCCGACTTTGCAACAACAAAGTTGAAACTGTTTCACACTTAATATGTGAGTGCAGCAAAATTGCACAAACTGATTACAAAGCTAGACATGATTGAATTGCTAAATTAGTCTGCTGGTCATTATGTAAAAAATATGCCCTACCTGTATCTGAAAAGTCATGGGAGCATAAGGTGGAAAAAGTTACCAAAAATGAGATGATGAAGATCTTGTGGGACTTTTGAATACAGACAGATCGCACAACATGCCAGACATCATGGTTGTCGAGGGCTGAAGCGTACAGTTTATTGATAGCGCTGTACCAGGAGATGCCAGAATCGAAGAAAAAGAACTGGAAAAAAATCACGAAATATCGCGATCTGGCCATCGAAACTACACGGTTATGGATGAAGCATGTAACATTGATACCCATTGTCATCAGGGCACTTGGTACCATGTTCAAGAATTTTACAAAACACATCAAGAAATTGCAGCTTCCTGCAATAACACCACGGAACTGCAAACAACAGCGCTACTCGGAACATCCTATATTTTAAGAAAATACTTGGTTGATACCTAGAACGCTGGCAGCAACCCGTATCAACCATTAGCACCAGTCAATGATATTTGTGACACATTTTTAAATGTCCAGTTGACTGAGTTTCATGTTTAATGAATAAAAGAGATAATAATAATATAAACTGAAACTATGCGATTTTGGATGAAACATGTGACAATGATATGCATTGTCAATCGGGGCATTTGGTACCATGTCCAAGAATTTTACAAAAGAAATTGCATCAAGAAATTGCAGCTTCCTGCTATAACACTAGTGGAACTGTAAAAGAGCGTGCTACTCGGAACAATGTACATTTTAAGAAGATACTTGATTGATATCTAGGAGGCTGGCAGCAACCCGTAGCAACCATCAGTGCCAGTCAATGATATTTGTGATACATTTTTAAATATTCAGTTGACTGGGTTTTATGTTTAATGAATAAAAGATAATAATAATAATAATAATAATAATAATAATAATAATACCACCAACATTGGCATTGACAAAATCATCATCAATCAATAGCAAAAATGAGATTTACTTGGAACCATTTACATCCTGCAATAATATCTTTAATATTATTAAATAACAACATCTGCCTCTCCCAGGTCCTTGAGAAGGACTTGCTAGATGGGCAAAAATGCCAAACCAGTCTAAACATGTGGCTGGTTGACCAACCATAATAATAATTTTGCAGAGCAGAACTAGGCAAACATCCTTCACCACCATAGGAATTTCGGTACTTTTGAAATCAGCTATGGGGTTAATGTTTAATAAATGGAACAGAGAAGAATATTACCTTTCCATTAAAGAATTTTGTTTCAAAAAATCAGCTAGGACAAAAGGCACAGAAACAGGATAATGGAGTACGCAGATAAAACACTAGTGGTTACTGGAAATGCACCTGCTTTTGCTTTAACTTTATTCTGTGAAAACGTTTAAACACCACTTTCCAGAGAGAAAGGAGACAATGAATAAAAGACAGCTTCTGTCCTATGGTCTATCAATATAAGAAGACTTTACAGCAAGAGGGAAGGAAAGAGCAGGGAGGGAAAAGCAAGACAACCAGGAACCAATTGTTAAACCACTTATCTAATGATAAGTTACAATGGAAGCAGGCGGTTCTAATTCAAACACCAGATTTGACGAAAATCAAACAAATAGTCTAGAGGTGACCTTCCTTGAAAGAGTTCTAATGAACTTAGACATTGTTGGTCTTGGACTCCCAGAAACCTGTCCCCCTTTCACTCTTTAACTGCAGTCATTGTTTAGAGGAAAAGCATATTCCACACCCATCAAACAGAGTAGTTCTCTGCTGCTTCTGCTTTCAAGGCATTTGCTTCCAAGGGCTTCTGAGAGGAAAACTGTTCCACCTAGCTAGCCCAACTGATAAAAGCAGCAGAAAGGACATGTGAGATGATCCAGTCTTAATCTCCACCACACAGCACACTCTCCGTACATTAGTGACCTAAAACTGACCTGAAACTCTTATTTAGATAAGATAGAAGCATTAGCTGACCCAGGGATGATTTCAATAAGCTAAGAGGAATTGGGCACACTTGAATGGGAAACTGGAGAAACAGCAGGCTGTTTTACAAAAAACATCATAAAAAAGGCAGGGATCAATCGCTTAAGTATAGTTATCAAAAAAAGTGCCCATAAAGGTCAAATTTGCACTCAACTCAAAAGATATTTTACTTTTACAATACTTTAGTAAATAACCACTAATTAAACATATGTTGCTATCAGCTTCAGGATAATCTACAAGAAATTAGTAGGTAAAACAGACGCTTGCCTCTACAACCTTCACTTAAACCATCTTTCATGCTAAAATCGACAGAAGTAGCATTATATAGTTTAGAGATTGACTGTCTCAAGATCCAGGGACTTGAAGGCCAATCTGTCTGGAAGATGTACCAAGTTGGGGAGAGCTACTTTAGGGTACAAACAGCCATGGTATGAAACTCTAGTTCATCGTATTTCTTTTCCACTGTAATTTGAACTCAGATTCCTCCAGACTTCAAATAGCAAAGGGACATAGCAGACTTTTGGGGAGTTGAGAGAAGTTTTAAATGGGAAGGCAATTGCAGCTGCTTTTTCGTGTTAACTGTACTATTTATGCTTTAAGGAAGTTTTTAATGGTTATCATCTGACTTCATAGGTAGTAAGCAATTATGAGATCTCTTGAGAGCATGCTGGCAAGGTGGAACTTCATTGTAAAAAACTATTATGCAGATCCTTTTTGGTGTATCTTCTCACTCCAGCCAGTGAAACATCTACTCAGTTATCCATCTGTCTCTCTGGTGTGGTCTTCTCTAGGCTGGGAACTTCCAGTTCTGTTGCCCCATAATTCCTATTCTTTCTGTCTAGAAAAAAAAGGCAATTCTATTCTGCTAAATCTCCAGCAAACAATGTCCTTGGGTTATGAAAAAGCCAGAAGAATTCATTCAATCACATCACATCACCTACAGTGTGCTTGTGAAAACTCAGCAATATTCCATTCTTCTAGTCAATTCACAAAGAAACATCATCAAAATCATTCCTCCGTCCTATACAGATCCCTAACTTTATCTACCTCACCCACATTTTCATCTAAAAGGGTGATAGCTGAATGACTCTTAGCAGGCCATTTCCTGTTAAGAAATAATACTATTCACTGTGGTGTTATTTGCAGTTATAGTTGCATGTGTGAAGAAAAAACATGATCTTATATCTATGAGACAGAGTGCTTGATTTTCTCTGAGTTAGCAAATCAATGACTAGCACCTGTACTATGGGAGACTTCTAGTGCATTTATTTTCTATAATATTTTATTCTGTCACTACAGTCATATACCCATCTACTATATATCTACTCATCTACATACACCTACAACCCTTTCCTGCAGGCTGGTACAAGTCTTATTTGTGGTGAGGAATATTTTAGAGATAAATTCCTGGTTGAGCAATACCTGAGGCTTTAATCATTGTAATTGTGGTGTGTATACAGACATGTGCTAGGAATTTATATTGCGAATTGCACAGCTGTTAACATGGCTTGAGGTGATACATTCCATCTGCAGAAAATGTAGCATATTACCGGAGAGGTGAACAATAACAAATTGAAGTTATGCTTGTGCACAACTTCATAGCTTTAAAACAGCAATACTCAACAAACTATTGAGTTCAAGGACCTCCGAATCTGGAAATCAGTATGAAAGTAGTGCGATAAGTCCACTGCAGTTATTTTAGAACTTTTCTGCTCTTTAACACAGAGCTGTAAATAAAAATAGATCTATGCATAGGACTATAATTTATTTTTATTTGTTTTATTTATCAAGATCAACCAACAGAGTTCATGAGTTTAAAAAAATCACCTAATATCAAATACACAAGGAAGATTGTGGAATTTTCTTTTGCTGAAGATGTTTGATGCTGATGGTCTATCTATCTGGTATGCTGCAATTGCAGATTTTATTTATTTATTACATTTGTATGCTGCCCTTCTCACCAAGCGGTGACTCTAGGAGGCTTACGACTGAGTAAAAACAAGATGAAATATTAAAATATCAAAACAATAAATATTAATAGGAAAATGGGAAGGAGGGGAACAAGATTACAGAGTGTGGAGATGGAGGTCTAGAACTAGATCAGAGTTCTCAGGGTCAGCATTGGTCCTTAAAGGTCCATTGTTGCTGCTGCTGCTATTGTTGTTATTATTTATTATTATTATTATTAGTTAAAGTAGTATTTATTCATTTTTTTAATAAAGGGGTCTTGGGGGGTTGGTGAATAATCTGAAACTTCATGAAGGGGTTGACGTGGTGAAGTGTTTGGGGATCCCTAACTAGATGATCTATATCAGGGGTGTAAAACTCATGGGCCGCTGGCCGGATATGTCACCTGCTGGCCACGCCCACCCCCGTTTTAGCGAAGGGGAAAAAAGTCATGATACATCACGTAATGACACCCCTGATCTATTGGGTACTTTCTGTCCCTTTCATTCTAAATTTAGATGACTAATTGCACTTGAAAGCAGAAACAAAATAAATGCTGCTGTTACATTACAGGAACCAAAGACTACACAGGGACTATCTGATGTCCCATTAGACATTAGCAGCCTGACCTTGCACAATTATTCATCTTCAGGATTTTTAAACATATTTTAGGGTTTTTTAAGATTTCCACCGAACATGGACAGGGAGTTGTGGCTGTTTTGGTGCTTTGCCATTGAATAATACCATGTGATTTGGGGGACTTTGAAGCATGCAGAATAAGGCCTCAGGCAATCTAGATGTCCAGATGGATGTTTTCCTGATCAAAGGTCTTGTATTACTTCCCCTTCTGAATGATGATTCCTCTAACCGATAAGTGTCTCATATATAGTAGGAATGGCTCTTTGCACTGCAAGTCCTATCCTGCCTCCCCTTCATCCTGAGATATGTGTAGACACATCTTGTTCTGCTTTTTTAAATCATGTAATTGATGTTCCTCTTGAATGGGTGAAAACAATAAGCAGTAATGGGCAACTATGCAGAAATCTCAGAATAAACTGAGTGATTTGCTTTGGGTAAAATAAGCTCCAAATACTTTTTTTCATTGGTCATTACACTTGTAATGAACAAACTTTATTCGGCATTGGTCTTATTCAGCCAAGATCCCATTTTCTTTATATTTGACAGAATGCAGAATTCAATGGTATTTCTCTCAAATCTGCTGAAATGAAACCTTTTTTTTTAAAAAAAAATCACAATAAAATGATTACAATAATCCCCCAGGCTGTCAATGGACCTGAAGGGCTGAGCTAAACTGCCTTTAAAAATCAAACTACTGCCTTGCACAGCCTACATTGTGCTCTCATTTCCCCTTTACTTTCAATGGGCTTTAGAATTATAAATCAAAATATGCAAACTTTAGGATCTTGAACAGGTAATACACAGCAATTGTGCTTTCCTCAACCTGGTTAACTTTCAGATGTGAGGATCTGGTTACATTGTCTTAGAATTCCAGGAGAGAATTTCATAGATAAAAGGCTTAAAAGAAGCAGAGAAGCTGTGTCCATATGCTCATGGTATGAAATGCCCTAGCCACCAACTATAATTTGCATGGCTAGGTACTTGGCATGTGGCCGCTCAGTGTGGGAAGATACCAGAAGCAAAATTTAATCACAGCTTGTTTGGCTTGTATAGGTAGAAGCAGATGGGAACCTTGATCTTCACATCAAGCAGGCAATAACTTATATCTTGGACCTGCTATAAAAGCGTAGTAATGGAAAAAGAAATGCTCTTCTCCAAATAAGTGACTCAATGTTATATGAGAAAATGTTCAATAGATTGCAATTATTGAACAAAATCTATTCTTTCATAAACTAGAAGGCAGATGTTCCAAAGAGAGAGAAGCGTTATGTCTCCATATCTCATCTGGGCTGCTGTTCTGCAGGCTGCATCTGAAAGGGATGTGATTGATAAGCTTGGAATGGATGAACATGATGGATGGTGTTACCCATCACTCTGAATATGAAGAAATTAATTTTGGATTAACTTAAATATATATTTTTTTGGTGTCTTCAAGTCAGTGTTGACTCCTGGCAGTTACCTGGACAAGATTTTGCAGGGTTTTTTGGCAAGGTTTTTCAGAAATGGTTTGCTATTGCCTCCTTCCTAGGACTGAGAGAGAGGGACTGGCCCAAGGTCATCCAGCTAGCTTCGGGACTAGAATTTACAGTCTCCCAGTTTCTAGCCTGGTGCTTTAACCATTACAACAAACTGGCCCTCATACTTAGGGAAATATTAGGGAATAATTATGAAAGTAACAAAGAAGCTGACTATACTTATTACTAATATTCTTATTAGTTCATTGAAAAATTCATCTGTATAAATGGACAGCGTTCATCAAATCATCCTGTTATGCATGTTACTGTTGGAAACAGTGCTCCATGAGAATTCAGATATGAAGTGGAAGATTCCCAAGACAGACATGTGGACATCACTTACAACATCTGCCAGAAGCACATCAGGGAAGCATATGTGAATGCCACTTACCAAGGCTCTTGCAGATGTCCCCAACAACCCTGAATACCACAGAAGAGAAGCTAACGTACAGTCTCACAATCTTCATGCTTGGTAAACGAAGGCGCAGATTTTTGTGCTGAGGGGTAAACAAGAGTATGGCATCTGCTTGCACTCCATATTTATCTAGAGTCCAATGAGTTTTCAGAAGCCAGTATTTCTTTTGCTCCCACCAAAGGGCATAGTCTGACCAATCTTGGGATATCCCTAAAAAAAAAGAAAAGAAAACAAAGCAAAGCAGGAACTTTGAAAAGGATACCACAAATGCCACCAAGCTGAGGAACTGATTATACCTGACACGTACCCCATTAGAACCATTTGTAAACTATCTAGCCTTAAAAAAGTCAGAGAAAGCAATAGGCTGAAAGACAGAACTCATTTTCTGTATCTAGTGTTCCCTTGGGCCAGTCACTTTCTCTCAGCTCAATTTACCTCATGGGTGGTTATTGGGAAAAGTGAGCGAAGAATATACTTATGCCTACCTTGGAGTTCTAAACCAAATCTAGCAAATTCTAGAGCCATCTCTATAATTTACTGACTTCATCTGATGGATTAGGTGACTTTGGGGTACCTCTTGATCTTAACTATAAACTCAACCTATAAGCCCATCACCACCCACAGTGGTGATGGGTATAGTTCAAAGACTGGAAGATTGAAGGTTGGGGACAGAGCATCTTTGAGAAAATGTGGTTGTTAAGAGTCAACATTGACTTGATGACATAATCATCCTTGGCTTAACATTTGCCATTTCTTTCTTGTGTTTTATTATTTTATAACATATTCCAAATAAATAGAATATAACAATATAAAATATGCAAACAATAATTTCTATCCTTGCTTTTCATTCTACCTACCGATGGCATTAATTCATTGCCTGCTATATATAAATACTAAAATCTGACTTAATATGTGATATTGGTCTTGTAAATCAGTCCCTGCTTGTTATGACCTCCCCAACACTCCAACATATGCTGTCTGGGTTGTTCCCAAAATATGTTTCTGGTATGGTGGCAGACATAACAGCATGAAACAAGTGTGCAGCAAATGGGCAGCTGTGTAAGTGATGTGTCATGCAGAAACCTGCAGAGCTTTCAGATTTTCTTAGAAGGGTTCCTCACTAGAAGTCCAGTGTCAGTAGCTCATGATGTCTGCCCAGTATCTCCCTTCCCCTCTGAGGGAGGTGAGTGGTTCAAAAATGTGAACAATAAATAAATAATGAATGAATGAATTGGAAAAGCAGAATTTTTGCTATCTGCTATCAGGGACATGAGTTCACACACCCAACCCCAAAATGAATGAAGTATATAAAACTATTCATTTTGGGATTGCTTCAGGTTGCCTGAATTCTTTTGTCCTTTAAAAACACTATACTCACCAATTTGTTCCACAAGTTTTAGCATCAACCCTCCGACATGAAGTTCCCCCGATACTTGAAGGGGAATCTCTTTTTGTTCTTCTCCATTGTGATGATCAACTGTGATTGTGAGCGCCCAGGAATTGGAACCATATTCATTTAAAGAACTCATAGCCCTGTTGGAGAATTCCAATATTCGTTTAAAAAATAAAAAAGAAGGGAAATATATCTATATCTATATTGTATCATTGTTCTCTAAGAGCATGGTGAGATATTCAGGTGGCTACATTGTTATTAACATCTGCTCTTCACCAAATATATATATATTTTTTTAACTTTGTGCTTTTTTATAGTTTTAACATTTTAAAATAACAATAACAACTGTAATAATAATAAACATTTATTATTATTATTATAAAATTTTATTCATTAAACATGAAACTCAGTCAACTGAACATTTAAAAATGTGTCACAAATATCATTGACTGGTGCTAATCGTTGATACGGGTTGCTGCCAGCGTCCTAGGTATCAACCAAGTATCTTCTTAAAATATAGGATGTTCCGAGTAGTGCAGTGTTTTGATGTTCCACTGGTGTTATTGCAGGAAACTGCAATTTCTTGATGTATTTTGTAAAATTCTTGGACATGGTACCAAGTGCCCCGATCACAATGGGTATCACTGTTACATGTTTCATCCATAGCTGTGTAGTTTCGATGGCCAGGTTGTGATATTTTGTGATTTTTTCCAGTTCTTTTTCTTCAACTATGACGTCTCCTGGTACAGCGATATCAATAAACTGTACGTTTCAGCCCTCGATAACCGTGATATCTGGCGCATTGTTATTATTTACTTTATTCATTAACTCAGTCAACTGAACATTCAAAAATGCATCACAAATACCATTGACTGGTGCTAATGGTTGATATGGGTTGCTGCCAGCATCCTAGGTATCAACCAAGTACCTTCTTAAGATGTACAATGTTCCAAGTAGTGCAGTTTTTTGTAGTTCTGCTGGCATTATTGCAGGAAGCTGCAATTTGTTGATGTATCTTATATATTTTTTCTTTTTTCTTTCTTTTTCTTCAACTCTGGCATCTCCTGGTACAGCGATATCAATAAACTGTATGCTTCGGCCCTCGACAACCGTGCTATCTGGCTTATTATTATTATTATTATTATTATTATTATTATTATTATTTATTGGTTAATCTTTAGTGAGATTCACAGCCTTTGAGGCTGGTTAATAGCTCAGCAGCTCGAGTCCTAATCAAGGACCTAGGAACTGTTAAGTTATCGTCGGAGGATGTAAATTGTTCTGAGTAAGGTGGTTTTTTGTAGAGTCAAAATGTTCAAGTCCGGTAAATTTAGATTTACTTTATTCATTAAATATGAAACTCAGTCAACATATGAAACTCAGAACATTCAAAAATGCATCACAAATACCATTGACTGATGCTGATGGTTGATACAGGTTGCTGCCAGCATCCTAAGGTAATAAATAATAATCCTATAATAATTATAATCCACATCCTAGATAATAATTATTATTATCTCAGTTGTCTGAGTTTCATGTTTAATGAATAAAAGAGATAACAACAACAACAACAACAACAGTTTTCTATACATTATTAGCTTTGTTGTACCTGCCCAGAGTCACTGTGTCATTATGTGAGGGGCAGCTATCTAAACTTGATAAATGAATAAATAAATAAAATTTAACCTGGCTAAAGACCCTAATGGCAAGAAAAACAACAACAGGCTCCTCCGATCACTTTTGATGTGATGAATTAGCTCCTGGAAATCTAATCTGATCTCCTAACAGGCCAGTTCTAGAATGTTTGCTCCCTGGGGTGGACATGACATGTGCATGTACAGACAGATTGTGGAGACACAGCACCCAAGGCTGTGGTGATGTTATTTTGGCACCCGAGGCAGAAGATTCCACAAGCATTCCTCCCACTGTCTGGCAGTAAAACACACAACAGCCTATTAAGTAACTAACAATTTGCGGTCTTTTCAGACATCCCTTAACAACTCTTAAGAGTTGTTTCACTCTGCTTGACTGCAGGGGCTAAATTTCATAGGAGGATCATTGTTAAGGAATGATTTTTTTCAGCTTGATAATGGCTCCAGCTTACACTTTTTTTCTTGGATGGTGAATAGCAGCCTCTTAACCATGTTGGGATACAAAAGAAATGTGCTGTTGTGCCTTTTAAGAACTGAGGATAATATCTTTGCATAAAGTACAAAGTTCCAAACTAGCTAGTTTGGAAACCACAAAAGCAATCACTCATAAATTTGTTGCATTTGTTTTTAACACCTAAGTGATGTGTTGCATCCCCAATCAAACATTTAGAAGTACTTCTGTACATCATAGTCAATATACAAGTAATCCTCAACTTACAACCATTCATTTAGGGACTGTTTGAAATGACAAAGGCACTGAAAAATTGACGCATGATTAGTTTTCACACTTGTTGCAGCATGTGATCAAAATTCAGGTGCTTGGCAACTGGCATTTATTTATGACAGTTGCACTGTTCTGGTGTCGTGTGATCACTATTTGTAATCTTCCCAGCCTGCTTCTGTCAAGCAAAGTCAATGGGAGAAGCCAGATTCGCTTAATGACCCCATGATTCACTTAATAACTGCAGTGATTGGCTTAACAACTGTGGCAAAAAAGTTCATAAACTGGGACAAAACTCATTTAACAAATGCATTGCTTAGCATCAAAAAGTTTGGGAGCAACTGTGGTTGTAAGTAGAGGACTAGCCATATGTATTTTATTTCTCATTAGTTAAACTTCAGCTGAAGCATTAGATCCCAACAGGATGTCACCTCCTTCTTGGTTATATATCACTCTTCCATCTTTTTCTAAAAATGCACATTCACATTTTTGTGAATTTTATTATACTAACCTGATTAACAAATAGAACTGTACAAAATGAATGGAACAGAATGTAATCATCATCATCATCATCATCATCATCATCATCATCATCATCATCATCATCATCATCATCATCTAAATCAGTGGTTCTCAACCTTCCTAATGCCGCAACCCTTTAATACAGTTCATGTTGTGGTGACCCCCAACCATAAAATTATTCCTAAAACCATTGAAAATATGTGTTTTCCGATGAACTTAAGCGACCCCTGTGAAAGGATCATTCGACCCCCAAAGGGGTCGCGACCCACAGGTTGAGAACCATTGATCTAAATAAAGAACTACCAAGCCAGAAACTCTATTTTTTTTTTATATCCTTGAAGAGCAACCTCAGTTTAAGATTGTAGGGACCCAATTTTATATTATTGTAAGAGCTTTTCTACTGTTCTGTGAAGCCATGGCATTCAAAGATTTAAATTAGTAAAATCTTCTTCCACAATGTTCTATTTAGGAAGCTTCTAATAATTTCCTGTTTTATTTAGTTTGCCCCTCCCAGAATTATGAGAAAAAAACCACAAGCTGTAATCCTCATTGTTCATTTTAGAAGTGAGCCTCTATCAGTGTTTCTCAACTAGTAGCTGGAAGGTGTATGGACTTCAACTCCTAGAATTTCCCTGCCAGCAATGCTGACAAGGGGATTCTGGGAGTTGAAGTCCATACATCTTCAAGCTAGGAAGGTAGAGAAACACTACTGCTGATCCCATCTTCCATCACCCTTTCAAAACTTCCAGCGACCAGAATAATGGCAATTAAGAGTTTAACACTCTGAGAAATGTTCTTGGTTATTTAGATCAGAATAGAGCTGGAAGGGACCTTGGAGGTCTTCTAGTCCAGCCCCCTGATCAAGCAGGAAATCCTATATACCAGTGGTGAAATCCAATTTTTTTTACTACCAGTTCTGTGGGTGTGGCTTGATGGGCATGGTGTGGCTTGGTAGGCGTGGCAGGGGAAGGATACTGCAAAATCTCCATTCCCACCACACTCCAAGGGAAGGATACTGCAAAATCCCCATTTCCTCCCCACTTCTGGGGGAAGGATATTGTAAAATCTCTATTCCCACCCAACTCTGGGGTCAGCCAGAGGTGGTATTTGCTGGTTTTCCGAACTACTCAAAATTTCCTCTACCGGTTCTCCAAACTGCTCAAAATTTCCACTACCGGTTCTCCAGAACCTGTCAGAACCTGCTGGATTTCACCTCTGCTATATACCATTTCAGACCAGTGACTGTCCAGTCTCTTCTTAACCGTACCTATGTCCAACGCAACGGAAAAGGTTGTGAAAAGGTTATTCTGAACTTCCCGCAGTGTGGCGAGAGAAAAGAAAAAGAAGAAGGAAGTAACTCGGGCCCAATGTCGCCAGGACAGTCCCTGCTTCAAAGTGTTTTTGTATTTTTCGTCTGAGCTTTTAAACATCCCTCCCTCCCGCTCCCTACTCCAAGGTGGGGATATTTTTTGGGGGGGATTACAAATATTTTCGCTGCAAGGACCCTAAGAGAATCCTCGCTTTAAACCGACAAACGACGCCTTTCCATCGGGGCTCGAGAAAGGCAGGTGAGCATTTTTAAGGATCCCAACGAATTGCGGTTCCTGGCTGGTTCCGCTGCCACGGTATATACCTCAATTCCCTTTTGCGGCTCAGGGACCAAGTTCGGACTCCACGATTCCTCCCGCTTCCTGCAACTATACTGACCCAAGGGGAGGCTGGCTAGCTGAGGGAATGACCGCTTTTGTCCCATTGTTACACTCCGCGCATCATCCCATTGTTACACTCCGAGGTCCCGTTGCTAAGACAGAGCCATCTGAATCAGACGGGACCCAGGCGGTTCGCCTTCTCGGTCCCGTCGCCTGCATTTGGGATTTTATATATCCTCTCTGGACATTTTAATCGCCGCCGTCCTTTTGAACGGGGCTCGGAGACCAGGTTAGGTTAGGAAAAGTGTTACTAATGTGTCCTAATCTTAATCTCCCGTTAGCGATTTACTTTCTTTGCATTAGATGATTTTTTTTTTTTATAACTTGCAAGCCGTGCTGAGTCTCGATTAACTAACAGATTTGGCCGGATATTAGCTTTTAAAAAAAAGAATAATCATAGCCTAAACCAAACGCTCATGAGTTTGTCCAGGCCGAGAGGTTTCGGAAAAAAAAACAACAACAATGCACCACCGGGCAAACATTTGCAGGTATTTACCATACCCACGTTACACCCATCGTACAACGTTAAAAAATGTTGTATGAATGCAGCCAATAAAGCTAGTACGCCAAACCGCCCCCCCCCAGTATTCACAAAGCGCATGCGTCACGAGATCCCATTGGTACGCTCAAGCTCGTAATTCCCGCCGGACGAAAAATCACCGACTTTCCCTCGGAGAAGCCGAGTTAATCACAGCTGAGATTTCCTACCTGCTCCAATCGCGGAAAATGCTCAGAACCCGCGCGCGCCGCTCCCGCTGCAGCTCCCGGACGCCGACTAGAGCCTCGCGCAGGTTCGAGCACTCGAGGTGGCGTCACCTCAGCCGCTCTCTCCAGCCCCACCTTCCAAAGCGGTGGGGCCGTGAGCAGCAGCAGGTGTTCCAGTTACCGTAGTAGTTGCTGCCTCCTCCTCCTCCTCTCCTCCTCCTCCTCCTCCGTCGGCTATGTGGGAGACAACCCCCCCTCCTCGCGAGCAGAGTGGGTGGGGTGGGGTGAGGTATTTGAGCTTGCCTAGATCAGATGGCTTATTTAGTCTGGCACCAGGAAGCAGGGCAGGTAGGTACAGGTAGTCCTCGACTTAACAACAGTTCGTTTAGTGACCATTCAAAGTTACAACGGCGCTGAAAAAAGTGACTTAGGACCGTCTTTCACGCTTTTAACGACCATTGCAGCATCCCCAGGGTCATATGATCAAAATTCAGATGCTTTGGCAACTGGTTCACATTTATGACTGCTGCTGTGTCCCAACAAGGTCACGTGATCCCTTTTTGCGACCTTCTCACAAGCAAAAGTCAATGGGGAAGCCAGATTTACTTAAACAACCGGGTTACTAACTTATCAACTGAGGTGATTCATTTAACAACTGTGGCAAGAAAAGTCATAAAATGGGGCAAAATTCACTGAACATATGTCTTGACCGCAGGAATTTTGGACTCAAATTGGGGTTGTAAATTGGGAACTGCCTGTACATGAGAGCTGTAGCTGGGACGCCTTTTTAGCTTTCTGTGGCAAGAAGAGCTGCAGCCTTCGAAGATTTCGGGCCTGCAATCTGAATATTTTAAATGCTTGACTTAATGGCCACAATTGAGCCCAACAGTTCTGTTGCTAAGTGAAACATTTGTTAGGTGACTCTTGCCCCATTTTATGACTTTTCTTGCCACATTTGTTAAGTGAATCACTGCACTAAAATTAGTAACACGGTTGTTAAATGAAACTGGTTTCCCCATTGACTTTTCTTGTCAGAAGGTTGCAAAATGGGACCACGTGATCTTTGGACACTGCAACGGTCATAAATATGACTCATTGGAAAAGCATCTGAATTTTGATCATGTGACCATGGGGATGATGCAGTGGTACACATGTGAAAAACGGTCAAAAGTCATTTTTTTCAGTGATGTAACTTTGAATGGTCACCTAATGAACCTTTGTAATTTGAGGACTACCACTACGGCTGTGCCGTCCAGGCTACAAAACTCCAGATCAGCCCAGGATGGCAGCAGAGGGAAATCTGCCATTAGTTGCTCATCCGGATTTACGCAGTCCAGACCAGTTTTATTTCGTATGAATTGAAAATAATAAAACAAAACCATTCTTCCCTCTGAACTTTTAAGCTGGCTACAAGTCCCAAACTTTCTTAATAGGGGTGGGTCGGTGGGGGTTGTAATTGGGCATTTTGAAACCAGCAGAAACTGTAATGATGAATTACAGCCTTTCTGAGATCTTTTGGTTAACTAATTCTCCCAGCCATGAGCTGCTCCTGTGAATTGTTTTTAACATTGCAGCGGTATATTTTTTTTTAACAGGTTAACAGATTAACAGAGTTGGAAGGGTCCTTATAGGTCATCTAGTCCAACCCCTCGCTCAAGCAGGAGACCCTATACCAGTGATGGCGAACCTTTTTGCACTGAGTGCCCAAACTGGAACATGCGTGCATGTGTGTGTGTGTGTGCGTGGAGCGCTGGAAACCCGAAGACCAGCTAGCCGGCCCATGTGTGCCTGTATTTTGGCCGTTTGGGGCTGTTTTTTGGGCCAAAAACAGCCCCAAAAAACAGCCTGAAAATGGCCCAAAAACAACCCAAAATCGGCCTGAAAATGGCCCGGAGAACAGCCCGAAAAATGGCCTGATTTTTGGCTGTTTTCAGGCCATTTTCTGGCGCTCCGGCACCCACGAAGACCAGCTGGCTGGTGCACCAGAAACCAGAAGACCAGCTGGCAATGGCGTGCCATAGGTTCGCCATCATGACCCTATACCATTTCTGACAAATGGCGGTCTAATCTTTTCTTGAAAGTCTCAAGTGATGAAGCTCCCACAACTTCCGAAGGCAACTTCTGTTCCATTGGTTGATTGTTCTCACATATTGAAGAATAATTTCTAAAAAGAGTAGATGTGTTAGCCTGTTGCAACAATGGTAACCAAGAGGTGTGTAAAACCTTGCAGGCTAATAAGACGGATATAATGTTAAAGACACAACAGTTCACCACATGGAATATATGCATTTTTGTAAATTCATACTTGTGTCATTAGTGATGGCATCTCACTACTCTGTCTTCTGGGATTAAGTGCTACTGAAGCCTGTAGGAAATTTGAGTTTTAAGTTTTTGGAAATCTGATTTATCTTTGGCAGTTGTGTTTGTGGATGGCCACCTTGTGGACAGTGACAGATTGTTCCACAAACCTGTTCCCTGATGGTTTACAAACATTAAAATGTTATTTTAATGTCAGATGTGGACTTCTTTGGTGATGTTTTTATTACTCCCAAGAATTCTAAACATTTACACAGTTTTCCCATTGTTTTATGCTGACGTTTCAATTATAATTTCAGTTTATTATTGTGATAGAGCAGTATAGGCTCTGTGAATATAACTACATTTATATCCATATCTTAATAGATAATGAACAAAATAAAGTTTAAGACAAAGTTAAAATACATTTTTAAAACAACCTAACTAACATTTATGAGTCAGGCCCAGGATGTAACCTATATTAAATTATAATGTAGACACTAAAGTTATATTAAATGTAATAACTTTTAAAGTTACAAAAAAGTGATACTATCTAGAATTTAAATGAATTATAGGTACATAGAATGTATTTGGCTAGAGGAAAATTGGCCCATATTACGCTGGTGCTCATAATTTGCATTATAACATATTTCAATATCACGAAATTGTACTGAGGAAGAGATAAGGAAAGGGCACAGCATTTGGAAGGGCTTATTTGGAAATCTTAGAGGAATAGAAATTACTTTTTAAATTCAAAAGCTGTAATCTTGGCAAACACCTCTTTAATAAGCTCCTTTAATTATCCTTGCACTTACCGCTGATATGCACTTACCGCTGACAGATATGGGTCAACAAAGCAAAAGAATGGCCAATACTTGTAGAACACCGATTGGCAAGTTTCCAGAGCCAAACCCAGGAACAACTTTAGGCTAGGTAAGGTATTATTCTGGACCAGTTTGTTCTTAAACAAACAGCGAGAAAATGTACAGAGAAGAAAGAAAAAAAAATGAATGGCCTCAATGGAATACTCTTAAAAGCCCTACAGATTTGATAAACATGTGTCACCTTGTGCTTAGCAAACACTACTTTTATTTAGGTTGTTGATGCTATCAGATTTCCAAATCATGTACTGATTTCCAAGACTTGTGGATATAATGAGCTTTAATTGGTCTGGTTTCTTACACTGTCATTTGAAGGCATTCTGCTGCTTTGCTACTTTTCTTTTCAACACAGCTTTTGGAAAGATGGAAGAGATGACTGGAAAACATGGGGTTCCAATGGAATTAAGACATTCTAAAAATTTTCTGAAATTCTGTGACATTTTGCTTGGAAACATTGTTCATCTCATTGATCCACCTTATGCATGTGAGTCAAAACTCAGCTTGTGGTAACCAAGTTAAACTGGTTTGCCTTCTTCCAGGATCTTTTTGTGACTTTTTAGTCTAATCCACAGAATTCTCCTGTGATCTTCTATCTAAGTGCTAATCGGGTTCAAATCTGCTCAGTATTAAGAATAAATCCTACTCCAACCCAATGTGATTTTCAATGACAGTATTCCTTTTGACAGGATTTATTTGTAGATATATAAATAGATTTTGGTTGTAGTTCTTTATGTATTTAATCAAGAGCTATTTTCTATGAATTTGGCAGAATGGTTAGATAAATGTTTGTAAGGGTAGGTTGTAAGTTTCTTCAGATGAGAACATTGTTTAATGGGATGAAAAACCAGTACAGGTAGTTCTTGACTTACGATCACAATTGAGCCCAAAATTTCTGTTGTTAAGTAAGATATTTTTAAAGTGAATTTTGCCCCATTTTATGAACTTTCTTGCCTCAGTTAAGTGAATCACTGCAATTGATAAGTTAGTAATCTGGTTGTTAAGTGAGTCTGGCTTCTCCATTGACTTTGCTTGTTAGATGGTCACAAAAAGTGATCACATGACCCTGGGACAGACTGTGCAACCATGTGAGTCAGTTGTCAAGCATTTGAATTTTGATCACATGATCATGAGGATGCTGCAAAGGTCATAAGTGTGAAAAACGGTCCTAAGTCACTTTTTTCAGTGCTGTTGTAACTTTGAATGGTCACTAAATGAACTGTTGTAATTGAGGACTACCAGTAGTAGAAAAAACCAGCAGGTGCTGCTTCCCCCAGTAAATCTTCCAAGTGGGGAGAATGGTTTTCTCTTTCTATATAGCTAAGACTAAATTATATGTATTTGAAAGTTGGCTCAGCACTATGGACAGGAGCCAGTGAACATCTTCCCCGAACAGCAAGTCTCAGCAAAGTAAAATTCCCCTTCCTGGAGCAGGTTGGTTGGAGTAGGGATCTAGGGAATTGCAGGCAAGAAGGAGAGGAGATCAAAGCTAGTGTTTAAAAAGCAGCTGTTTGGAAATCCCTGAACAATAGCAACAAAAAGATGTATATGGAAAGAGGAGAGTTGGCTGAAAAGCTATTCCTGTTTTTAGGGATATGAAGTGGGCAGGATACCTACTAATTACTAGAAATGCATGGTGGTTACTCCCTGGTCTTGCTTTGTCTATAGTTTTATAAATAAAAACAATGGTATGAAAAAACTAGATGTCTCCAGATCCAGGAAGGCTGGATGGTCTTCCAATGGAAACTAAACCATTTTAAAACTGCTCCTATTGTTACTTCTTACCAGTTGAAGAAACAGAGAGTTGGGCTTCTTGGGAGAAAAAGCAATGGAGGGGAAAGCAGTTTACAGAGCTAACTTATGACCTTCCCTCCTATCTTCCCCATTGACTTTGTATGTGGGAAGCCAGAAGGGAAGGTTACAAATGGGGATTGTGTGACCAGATGACGTTGTCATAGGCATAAGTGCCCAGATTGCAATCACTTCAGTGTGGAGGTGCTGGGATGGCTGAAACTTTGATCATCGGTTTATATCACTTGTTTAGTACTGTTGTAACTTTAAAGTCACTGAATGAGTGAACTTTAACCGAGAACTGTCTGTATAAAGGGACCCCTTCATGAATAGTTTCTGTGTAAGGCTCTGAAATCCAATGCAAGTAGTCCTTGACTTACAACAGTTCATTAGTGACTGTAGTTACAACAGGACTGAAAAAAGTGACTTATAACAATTTTTCACATTCATGACACATTCAGTATCCCTATGGCCAAGTGATGAAAATTCAGATGCTTGGCAACTGACTCATCTTTATGACAGCTGCAGTGTCCCAAGGTCATGTGATTTCCTTTTGTGACTTTCTGACAAGCAGAGTCAATGGGGAAACCAGATTCACTTAACAACCATATTACTAACCTAACTGCAGCAATTCCAGGAAGGCCTGGACTCCGATTGGGTAGATCCAGGGGAGGAGATGGGGGCAGGTCTTGAGAGCATTATCTGGGAAGAGTTTGACTCTGTGGCTCCTGAGGACGTGGACAGGATTCTGGGCAAGCTTAACGCTGCCACATGTTTATTGGACCCATGTCCCTCCTGGTTGGTACTGGCCTCCCGGGAGGTTACACGAGGCTGGCTCCAGGGGATTATAAATGCTTCTCTGAGTGAGGGTGTCTTTCCCGCCGCCTTGAAAGAGGCGGTTGTGAAGCCCCTCCTCAAGAAGCCTTCCCTGGACCCGGCTATATTATCAAATTATCGTCCAGTCTCCAATCTTCGCTTTGTTGCGAAGGTTGTTGAGAGTGTGGTGGCGCGACAACTACCCCGATACCTGGATGAAGTTGTCTGTCTGGATCCGTTCCAGTCGGGCTTCAGGTCACGATACAGCACAGAAACGGCATTGGTCGCATTGGTGGATGATCTCTGGAGGGCTCGGGACAGAGGTTGCTCCTCTATCCTGGTCCTATTAGATCTCTCAGCGGCTTTTGATACCATCAACCATGGTATCTTACTGCACCGGCTGGAGGGGTTAGGAATAGGGGGCACCGTGCTTCGGTGGTTCTCCTCCTTCCTCTCTGACCGTTCGCAGTTTGTGTTGGCAGGGGGGCAGAGGTCGACCTCGAGGCACATTATTTGTGGGGTGCCGCAGGGGTCAGTCCTCTCACCCCTTCTGTTCAACATTTATGTAAAACCGCTAGGTGAGATCATCCGTGGTTTTGGGGTGAGTGTTCATCAGTATGCTGATGACACACAGCTATACATCTCCACCCCAGACCACCCCAATGATGCCCTTGCTGTGATGTCCCGTTGCCTGGAGGCCGTGCGGATCTGGATGGGGAGAAACAAGCTCAGACTCAACCCCTCCAAGACCGAGTGGCTGTGGCTTCCGGCGTCCCGGTATAGTCAGCTGGTACCATCACTGACAATAGGGGATGAGATCTTGCTCCCCACAGAGAGGGCCCGCAACTTGGGTGTCCTCCTGGATTCACGGTTATCTTTAGAAGATCATTTGACGGCTGTGGCCAGGGGTGCCTTTTATCAGGTTCGCCTGATCCGCCAGTTGCGTCCCTTCCTGGATCGGGACGCCTTGCGCACGGTCACTCATGCCCTAGTTACCTCCCGTATGGACTACTGTAATGCTCTCTACATGGGGCTCCCCTTGAAAAGCACCCGGAGGCTCCAACTGGTCCAGAACGTAGCCGCGCGGGTGATTATGGGCGCAGCTCGTTACGCCCATGTAACACCTCTCCTACACGAGCTGCACTGGCTCCCGGTGGTCTTCCGGGTGCGATTCAAGGTGTTAGTTATCACCTTTAAAGCGCTCCATGGCTTAGGACCTGGGTACCTACGAGACCGTCTTTTGCCACCAATAGTCTCCCACCGACCAGTTCGTTCTCACAGGGAGGGACTACTCAGGGTACCGTCAGTCAAATTATGTCGACTGGCGACTCCCAGGGGGAGGGCCTTCTCTGTGGGGGCTCCAACCCTTTGGAATGAACTGCCCCCGGAGATACAGAATATCCCTGATCTCTGTGCTTTCCACCGTGCCCTCAAGACCCTGATGTTCCAACAGGCAGGGCTAAACATACAAACATGCGAATGATTTTTTAAATGTTATCTAATTCTGGGTTTTATTTAATTGACCAAACTAAGTAACAATTTTAATTAGCAATTTTATGATGTTTGTGTGTCTATATTTTTCTTGACTGTACACCGCCTTGAGTCCTACGGGAGAAAGGCGGTATAGAAATATAATAAATAAATAAATAAATAAATTCGCTTAACAACTGTTAATAATAATAACTTTATTGTCACTGTACATGTATACACAGTATACCCATACAACGAAATTCACTTAACACCCAAAGACCAGGTCCCACACACATAACAATCCCCAAACACACTCCCCCCACCAATTCCCCCCCTCCCCAAACCACCCAAACCTCCACACAACAGACCAAGTAATGCTGTCCAACAGCTCACTAATGGTGGCCCTTTAGTTCATTGTTGAGTGCAATTATAGCTCTGGGATAAAAACTATTCAGAGAACGTGTGGTCCGAGTTTTAATTGTTCTGTATCTTCTGCCAGAAGGCAACAGTCCAAAAAGATTGTAAGCAGGATGGGAAGAGTCTCTGAGAATGTTATGCAACTTTCTCAAACAGCGAGATTCGAAGATGTCGTCGAGGGCTGGTAACTGGAGTCCAATGATATTCTGGGCAGTTGGAACTGTGGAAAGCAAGGTCTAAAAATGGAGCAAAATTAATATAACAAATGTCTCACTTAGCAATAGAAATTTGGTCTCATTTGAGATCGTGAGTTGAGGAATACCTGTACATGGGGATTCTTATTTTTTTTTTAAAAACCCAATATTCTGATAAAGGAAGAACCTGGATAGGCATGTTCTGAAATTCTGTTTTCTATACAACCCCTTCATCTGTCTCTCTATGTGTAGCAAAATGCAGCCTCCCTAGAGTGCCTATCAAGTTCCCTTACTGTTATGAATTTTATTGATCATGGCCTTCATTCACCACCCATTCCAGTGTTCCAAGTGAAACAGGCTTGCTCAGTTCAGAAGTTATGTGGGCAGAAATTCATGATCTGTGCATCTTTCTCTGTCATAGTACCAGTCTTCTGGAATCCGTTCCAAGTGGTTCCTATCCTGTTTGCATTTCAGAAGACCATAAAGACCTGGCTGTTTTCACAGGCTTTGGCTAGTGCCAAAATTAGATGTTAATATTAGATGTTGGTGAAATTTTTTTGTATATCTAAATGTCTATGGAGATTCTCAGTCATCCAGGTCATGGTTGTCCCAAAGGTGCTTTTTTTCAAGAGGCAACTGGATTTTCTGGTTTTTTTCTTTGGAGACGTTTCACTTCTCATCCAAGAAGCTTCTTCAGCACAGAGCAGTCCAGTTGCCTCTTGAAAAAATACTTTTGAATGTCTACCAGCTTTGTCTTCTATTTTCTTTTCTTTTTCTTCTTTTTCTTTATTTGTTGCTCCGTATTATGCTTTTATCTTGGAGTCAGGGCCACCAAAATAATTAATTAATAAAGGCAGGTTATTGTTCACAAGGTAGACTAATGCAGGCTTTTTGTGCAATAGGAAATCTTGTTATAAACCTGCAAAGCACACATTTATTTGGGATAACTTCTTTGTTAAAACTAATGTTGTAGACATGTTATTGACATATCCTGTCCAAATAAACACACATATGTGATATCAGGTTTCCCATATTCTACTCCTTTTAGGTCAAAAAAATGGGCTTGAAAGGGTTACATACAGCTTCTATGTTCAAGGAATGGTGAGGCCAACTTTGCAGGAATGCTTTCATAAATACGAGCCACTTCTCAGTCTTGATCTCTGTTTATGAATGTCTCCTCCCAATGATGTTTGGGGTATGTAGCTAAATTAAGACAATTCATATTTTCAGATTGAGGATATCTAAGCTGAGCCTTACCGGCCATGGAGGTAGGAGCCTCACTTCCTTTTGGGATGTAGATGATTCATGGGGTATGCTGTTGCAGGTTAATTTTGCTACTGAATAAATTGACATCAATTCAGTAGACCATTATGTATTGTAAACCATAGATTTTGAAACTTTTTCAGACCATAGAATCTGTTAGTTAAAAAAAAAAATCCCAGAATTGCTGATCAAGAGAAATGATCTCTTGATCATTTGCCCAGTTTAATAGAATATTCTTGTCCCATCAAGTTCTCCTGAAATCACAAGATTCTGTGGAACACAGTTTGAAAAAATCTTAAATATCCAGCTGCAATTTCCCTGCTGTCAAGGAAGAAACCCACCTAGCCAGATAATTCTGTTACAAATAAATTAATCCTATACATGCAGAGGCAGAATTGGTGGCACTAAGGGCCATTAGGGAGGTCAGTTTAGACCTAGATGCTGGTTATTCAATCTTTTAGCTTGCCTGGGCTGCATTGAATGAAGGGGAATTGCCTCAGGCCGCATATAAAATATATAATATAGATAATGTACAGTATATAAATAACAAATGTTATTTTTTATATAATTTACATTATCTTGGGAGAGTGCATTACTATCTGTCCAGGGCTGCATGTGGGTTGTGGGTTGGATATGTTGGACCTAGACAATGTCTCATTTGCTGGCCCGGACATCAAAGAAAAGTTTCTGGGCAAAGCTATTATTACCTTCCCCAAGAGGCTGTTTTTCCCTCATCTATAGTGTATGAATTTGGAGATAATTGCTTAACAGAGAAAAAGAGGAACAGGAGAGAAAAAAAAGAAAGGAGTAAGAAGAAAGCTTACTTATCAGCATTGAAGCTGGAGGCCTAGGAAATTTATTCAAGGAGTTAATGGGTGATAAGATGAGCTAGAATATTCCCACCATTTCATTTCTAAACACTTGCGTGGCTGCGTAGCTACCTCTTGTGTTCTAGTAACATAATTTCTGAGAGCAACGTCCCCATGTATGAGGTAGAATAGTTGTATAGCTACCCCTTGTGTTTCAGGATCATTACTGTTCTGAGTTAAGTTATATGTTTCTTAACTTTCTTAACTTCGCAGGAAGATCCCTAACACCTTCCTTTCTATTTTCCTAGAGCTGGGATGAAGGAAGAAATTTAGGGTGGAATTCCCCACTTAGATAAATAAGTTGGCTTCAGAGGGTACAGCCTGACTGATGTCTATGGAGATTCTCAATCATCCAGGTCATGGTTATCCCAAAGATGCTTTTCAAAAGGCAACTGGACTTCCTTTGTTTTTTCCTTGAAGACGTTTCGCTTCTCATCCCAGAGGCTTCTTCAGTTCTAACGTAGAGCTCAATTCTGTTAGAACTGAAGAAGCTTCTTGGATGAGAAGCAAAATGTCTTCAAGGAAAAAAAAACAATAATATAAACAATAATAAACTTTATTGTCATTGTATGTGTATACACAGTATACACATACAATGGAATTTACTTGACACCCAAAGACCAGGTCCCACACATATAATCCCCAAACACACTCCTACCCACCACAATTCCCCACCCCTAAACCACCCAAACATCCACACAACAGACCAAGTAATAAAATGAAGAAAGACTAGTAGGTGCTCTTTCAAAAGCACCTTTGGGACAGCCTGACTGATGGCAATCTGTGACAATTCTCTTTTATGGGGGAACCCTGGGAAGAAGGGCTTTGACAGAAAGCCTTTTGTCTATCTTCTCCTGACCTGGATTATAACAACATGGCCAAGTATTAAAAACTTTCTCTGGGCTATTTAAACAGAGCAAAGCAAGGGAAGAACTTCCTGACATATGTGTTGAAAAAGACACACATACTGTGTGTAGTCTTCCTCCTCCTGTTCCTGTAGGATAAAGCCTGGGAAGCATAATTCCTTACATATAAATGCATTCTTGCATGCAATTTTGATTCCAACCAAAGGACAGTTTTTATATTTCATATTTTTATATGTGTAGTAAATGTTGCACACAACATTTGAAGACTTAATTTGTGCTTTGTGTAAGTGGAATCATTGTTTGCTGAAAAACAGATAGATAGGAATTGGAAAAAAAAATAAAAATAAAGAAAAAAAATGATTTTCCACAAGCCCAAGTAGCCCCTTGCTTGCACATGAGAAATAATCTTGGCAAATGCAGTAAGAAAGACAAATTTTTATTTAACTACTGTTCCTATAATGTCTCTCTACTTCAGCATTGCTCAAGGCCTCTGGGTTTTGGGCCACAGATCCTCTTTTCCTGAGTTCCAACCACCTTTGAATTTGTTTTATGTGGGAAATCAGAGATGAAAAAAATATCTCTCTCTTTTTGTCTAAGATCTGCATTCACTTGAGGGGCAGACAATTACCCCTGCTGTCTGCTTTCTGTCTTTTGCTGTCCTTTCTCCCCAATTCTCTGAACACCCCCACCCCCATATTTTTTATCTGCCAGCAAGACCTTTCCCATTTCAGAGCTGAAGAAGCTTCTTGGATGAGAAGCAAAACGTCTTCAAAGAAAAAACCAGAAAGTCCAGTTGCCTCTTGAAAAAGCACCTTTGGGACAACCATGACCTGGATGACTGAGAATCTCCATAGACATCCACTATGCTCCTTTTTCACTAGGAATGGGTTATGGTATGGTGTGATGCTTGCATTATTTTATCTTTTTTTGTGCACCTCAATTCTTGCAGCTCATTTGGTCACACCTCGAATACAAGGGGGGGAAAACATCACAAAGGAAGCTATGTACTTCTTTTTCTTTTATTCCACTTCACAATGTTTCACTCTTGCACAACACAGGAAAGACCATAAAAGTGAGCCAGGAGAGTCCAGCACCATTGCACTAAACCCCTGACATAGCAGTAGTTCCTGCTCCAACCTTTCCCTTATATTTAAACACAGACAGTCCTCAAGTTATGCAAGATGCAAATCAATCAATCAATCCAATCTTTATTATTGTCATAACAGCATGAATGCAACTCATTGATTGTAACAAGCCATGCAAAACTTTGCTGCTCACCCTTTTGTGCATGTGGAAAAAAAGTCGGTCCTCATTTTGGTTATGGTGTGATCCGACTGCTACACAGAAACCGATGACCATGTTACAAATGATCATTGTGCTACACAAATGTTGACTTGTCCAGGGGTCCAGCAGTGGAGCAGTACAGAACTAGGACTGTGTGTAGTAACTACAAGTCTCCATCATATCATTCCTGGAGATTTGCTTGGTAATGATCCTCTCCCTGAAAATAACATTTTTTAAACATTTCATATGTCAAATTGTATCCTGTTTTTTTGGGAGAATATTGAGGAATGGTAGTAGATAGATCTGACTGAGAAGCAGAAGGGAAGGGACCTGCTTTCACCAATGTGAAATGCCAAACAAACCTCTCAACCTCTTGCTAGTTCATCTGTACACCTAACAAATTTTACCCACCTTGAGGCTGTCCTTGGATAATATTATAGCAAGCAGGAAAAATACTTTATTATTATTACAGCTAATGATAACCTAGGGCAATTTGAGTCATGTCCTGGGGACAGGATGAAGGGAGTGTTGTTGGGGAAAATCCATGTTGCCCGGATATGATTGAGCTACAGCTAGATACAAGTAGGGACAGGTCTTTGTCTACAAGCTATCTACCTTGTTGTAAATGACTAATGAAGGCGACTGGAAAAAGGAATGGTTCTGCAAGAAAACTCGCAGTAATTTACTAGGATTTGAATTTTCAACCATATACGGTTTCTAGATTATTATGGTGATACCTGTAACCCTCTTACATTTCTAAATCAAACTAATCTCATCAAAGCTAAAGGATGGAATACGATAAAATCTTTTTGGCTTTTCTTAGTGTATATTTTCCCAATCCGATGTCCTCCAGTTACCATAATCTCCAGTCAACCCAATTGGGGATTACAGGAATTCATCTATCTGATCTGGGGGGAATAGGAAAAAGCTACCTTACAAGACTTTCCATGAAATTTCTAAAGGCTTGCTAGATTTCTGTCCTCTTAGCAGCAATGCCTCATCTCTTACAGGTCTATGGAGATTCTCAATGATCCAGGTCATGGTTGTTCCAAAGGTGCTTTTTTTTCAAGAGGCAACTGGATTTTCTGGTTTTTAACAGATTAACAGAGTTGGAAGGGACCTTGTAGATCATCTAGTCCAACCCCCTCCATCCAAGCAGGAGACCCTACACCATTTCTGACAAATGGCAGTCCAGTCTCTTCTTGAAAGCTTCCAGTGATGAAGCTCCCACAACTAATGAAGGCAACTTCTGTTCCATTGGTTGATTGTTCAGAGCTGAAGAAGCTTCTTGGATAAGAAGCGAAACATCTTCAAAGAAAAACCAGAAAGTCCAGTTGCTTCTTGGGGGAAAAAAAAGGCACCTTGGGACTCCTCTCTATCAGTTCTGTACAGAATTCATGCCTTGAATGATGAAAGTAAACTCTGATGAGACAATAGTACAGGTAGTCCTCAATTTACAACAGTTCATTTATTGACCATTCAAAGTTACAATGGCACTGAAAAAAAGTGACTTACGACCATTTTTTCACATGACCGTTGCAATATCCCCATGGTCACATGATCAAAATTCAGATGCTTGGCAAGTGGTTCATATTTATGGCGGCTGGAGTATCCCGGTGTGCGTGTGTGTGTGTGTGTCACGTGATCAGTTTTTGCGGCCTTCTGACAAGGAAAGTTAGGATTCACTTAACAACTGTGTTACTAACCTAACAAATGCAATGATTCACTTAACGGTGGCAAGAAATGTTGTAAAATGGGGCAAGCTCACTTAACAAATGTTTCACTTAGTAACATAAATTTTGGGCTCAATTGTGGTTGTGACTCGAGGACTACCCGTGTCCCTTTCTAAAAACTAACTGATTTCCACTGGAGGAGATCAGGTAAAGATTTGGACATCGTTCATTTCCAGCTACTAGCGGTTGGTCTGCTTTCCAAAAACAGAACCTCAGGAAGGCCTCTTGTTTTCTATTCCTCCCAATCACTAATTTCAAAATGAGTGAAGGACTTCCATTTCAGTCCTTCTGTCCCTCTGCCTCACCTGGAAAAGTACCTGGGCACTTCCACTAAACTCCCCTGCATTTCTGCTGGTGCAATTGCTCAATAGAGACAAATATATTTCAGTCCTGAGGCAATTGTTCGGTGATTTGTTTCTGAAAGTGCTTCCTGGCACCAAAACAGTAGTTGTATCAGTGGTGAAATCCAATTTTTTTTACTACCTGTTCTGTGGGCGTGGCTTGGTGGGCATGGTGTGGCTTGGTGGGTGTGGCAGGGGAAGAATACTGCAAAATCTCCATTCTCACCCCACTCTGGGGCCAGCCAAAGGTGGTATTTGCCAGTTCTCTGAACTGCTCAAAATTTCCTCTACCGGTTCTCCAGAACCTGACAGAACCTGCTGGATTTCACCCCTGAGCTGTATAATCATGCTCAAGTTATACTGATCCAGAAGCACTTTTTCAAACTCTTAAGGCTCCAAAACTTACTAAAAAGTAAATCCCACTGAACAACATGGGGCTAATGTCTCAGGAGGGTTAAGGCCTGGAAAACTAGCAGAGCCTTCCCTGGCTTGGAATCTTCCAAATATGTCAACTAACATCCAGAATTCTTAGGAATGGCTATTGTTGGCCAAGGAATTTGGGCAGCTGAATTCCACACATCTGGAGGATATCTAAATTGGGGAGAGCTGTTCCAGAAATTGTAATTTAAAGGCATTGTTCAGTTTGTCCATGGTGGGTCCTTTTTTTAAAATTAATATTTTTATTGTGTTTTTATAAATAAACAAATCTTACTCACATCTTATGCATAACTGTGGCCATTTACATACCCTAACATTCCAAGTCAACAACACTCTATAAATTTTTATTATATATTTTAATTCTACTTCTATTTTGTCTATTTCTTTTCCTTTTTTCTGTTCTTAATCCAGTTCTACCATTTCTCCCATGTTGCGTAGTATTCTGAATCTATTTGTCCTTTCATTTCAATTGTTAATTTGTCCTTTTCAGCACAATCAAATATTTTTTTAAGTACTAAGCCTTCAGAAGGTATATTTGTATTTCTCCAACATTGCGTGAAAGCTATCCTTGCTGTGGTTATTATATGTAAAATGATATATATTATTTTTTTGTCATAATTCCTTTTAACTATCCCTAGGAGAAATAGTTTTAGGGTATATTCTATCTGATGTCCTGTTAATTCCTGTAACCACCTCTGTATTTTCTTCCAATATTTTTTCGTTTCAGGGCACAATCACATGGTGGATCCTTAATAGGTAGAAGAGCAGGAGAGAGAGAAATCGGAGCAAACACAATTTTGGGATTTTGTAGTGGCCTCCCATCGCAACACTATTCAGGCCTAACTACTTAGCTTTGAGCCCAGACAAGATTGGCCAGGTGCTACTACTTACAGAGAAATCATAGTGAGCATTATACTCTCCAGGGAATCAGGACTGCACATTTCTTTTAAGGTAAATACATTTTATTTACTATAGAATTTCTGCCCTACTTTTTATGAGTAGACTCAAATCAAATCGGGATACAATAGGAAGTTCCAAATAATTACACAGTATAATAGTTTAGTTCTAATTAAGCATGTTGAAAACTTTAACAAAACTTTCAAAAGAGAGTCAGTAGTCCCAAGCCAGGAAAACACAGCACAAATAACTAAAACCCTGAGTGAACATAGATATACTATATTTTCACACTGCTTCTGAACATGTGTGTGTGGACACACACACACACACACACACACACACACACACACACACACACACACACACACCTATAAGCCTATTCATTCCCCTCTTGTTTATTTACACCCAGTTGGATGAGACCCAGATTGTGCCTTCTTCATTGGTGACAACTTCAGGGAGACGTGCCTGCTAGCAAGCAAGGGGCATCGTTCCAAAGTCTTCCCTGAGAAACTACAAGCAGGAGCTTGCCGAGCCTGAAGTTAGAAGGCTAGCCTGCGAAGGATCAAAACGAAGGAGCCGTGGTGGCTACACTGTGCAAGAAAGAGGCAGACAAGAAGTTGTGAGAAGCAGCCAGAAGGTGCCACCATGTGAATTTTCTGCCCAAGGTTTGCAGGGCTGCCAGACTCTCTGGCAGCTTGCTTTGCTCAAGCAAGAAACTTCGCTTTCTCTGTCTAAAGGTCTTTTCTCATGATTTTGCTTCCCTGGGAGTGGCAGTGAGGCCCTGCCTTTTCACTGGCAGGCTTCTCTTCAGATCTCATAGCATAGGGGTGAGGAACCCGGCGGACCTTCTTCTGTGGCTGAATTACAGCCTCAGCAAAGGTATCTAGCTTGGACAGTGGTGAGGGATGCTGGGAGTTGTAGTTCAGTCACACTGTCTTTTGATAGATACTGTAGAAGCAAGGAGTAACTGCCTAAATTTAGGGAACACGCTTAGACCAAAACAAAGTCATGCTTCCATGTACTTTTGGGAATTCAAAGGCTAATTGCTGGTTATTTTTTTTCAATGGAAAAAAAAAGTGAAGGAAAATTGAGTGAGGTGGAGCAGCTGTTGAATGCCCAGGTAGGAGAACAGTGACATTATCCCAAACAGGTAAAACCTTTAATTTTTGTTCCTTCAGTGTCCTTAGTTTGCTGCTTCTCTGTAGAGAAAAGAATGAAAAAAACAAACAAAGGAACCACTTTAAAAAGCTAAATGGAATGATATAATTGATTTTATATGGGCCAGCTAAAATTGAGGAAAGAGTTCTGGGAGAGGAAGAGTCAGAATGGTGATCAGATTGCTAGTTTAAGGGCCATACCCTAAATTTGCCTTTGACCATGTTGTCTGAAGCTATGGGGAGATGAAGTTTGGGAGAGTTGACATAGACTACTGTATGGAAAAACAACAACTGAGGTTTATTCCTGTGATTCATAGGCTTCTTTCCAGATGATCATTCTATTCAGCCTCAATAACCATGAATTAAAAGTCAATTCTTTAGTCATCATAACAAAGACTTGAGAATAATACTAATACTATTCATGAGGAAAATATTAATTACAGGTCCAAATCCTTTGTGAAATTCCTTTGATGAATTTAGGAAAGTACCATCCTTAACATTTACCCTCAGATGGGAAGAATTTTAGATCCTGGAAGAGGTTGTAGGGAAATGGCACAGTGAAAAAAGAAACAATGAATCAAAGGGCCCTTCCCAGATAGACTACCTGAAAAATTTGGATTTCAATTTCCATAATCCCCCAACTAGAGATTAGAGGAATTAGTCGAGTATATCTACTGGATGCTATGTTGAGACTGGCTGGAAAAAGAGAGAAAGTGTGTGGCTTATTATGATCAGTAGATGTCACTCTATCTACACCAACAGTGAAGATTGTCTTCCAGTTGCCAGTAGCTTAAGCCAAAAGGACAATTTTGTTAGCAGATTTGGGGGAAATGGAAGACTCACTCATGCACTTCCTACAACTTCATGACTCAGTGTTCACTCACAGCTGAACATGCACAAGCAGATTCCACTGAATTTAGGGTAACTAAATTCATTCTAAAGACACATTGCATATATACCTTGCTGTTAAGTGGATAAGGGATGAAGAAAGCAGTAGTATTTCTAGTCTGCAGAATCTAGTCCCACATTCTCACCACATAACTTCTTTAACTTAGCTTGTATAAATAAGATAAGATATCTAAACGTTTACAGCATATTGATTCATTCAATTACTCAGAACTGCGAATGGTTACATCATGGTTTACTGATCTCGTTCAAGAGCTGATGCCAAAGATTTACAATTCAGAGAACCACAAAATGTTTTCTACTTTATTCTTCATCCTGAAGAAAGTTTGCTACAGAAATGTTGCACAGACATTGTAAGTACTGGCACCCTTAGCAGCAGACATTCATTGGGTTACATTGTTGTTTTGATATGGGCGATAATAACCTTTTAGAACAAAACATGGGTTTAGAATAAAATTTTCAGTAAATGTCAGTTTTGTCACTCATTTATTTCTCATCAATCCCTTTAATGTTAAGACACTTGCTTATTATTGCAAAATATGAAGTAATATTGTTTATAGTGTGAATATTGATTACGTACCATTAGTCAGTGTTGGGTCCCAGCGATGACATAGATTTTCTCCATGATGTTTGTTGTTATGGGAAAAATAGGAGAACAAAAGAGTATTATATATGCTCACCACCTTGAGTTATTTATAAAAATAATAAAGATGGGATAAAAAAAATGCCTGTCTGTCTCTTTGTCCTTAACCTGGTCTTTTAGGCCTCCCAACTATGTACTCATCCACATTGTAACTCAGTCCTTCTAAGTTACAATGACCATCCTTTCTTCTCTTTTTCAGAGAGCTGTGGCTTCACACAATGTGTCTAAAGTAGGATAATTTAAGCCAGGTTATTTTGCCTTGAGGGAGAATTTTGGATTGATTGCTTTGATGATTCATTTGTTTTCTTGATTGTGCTTGATATCTCAAGAGTTTTCTCCCACACCAAATTTCAAATAAATCAATATTCTTTCTATCTTATTGCTTCATAGTACATATGTATGTATGTGTAAATATATGTGTGTATGTGTTTGATTTCACGAAATACATCAATTAAATATTCCACTCCCTTTTAAATAAATTATTAAATTCAATTTAAATGAAATAATGTGGTTCACAAGCCCAGGGGATGGACATTTTCTAAGTGTTGGGTGAAGTGAAAGGCATGGAATAGATGATGTCAGGGGAGTGATGACTTTGTGGGAAACTGTTGTTAGCAATTGGACGCAAGATATCTCCTCTTTAGTTTAATGGGAAAAATGATATAGGAGGTGAGTGAATTTTAGTTGTGATGGGAGATAGCAATAGCATTTAGACTTATATGCTGCTTCACAGTGTTTACAGCCCTCTCTAAGCGATTTACAGAGTCAGCATATTGACCCCAACAATCTGGGTTCTCATTTTACCAACCTTGGAAGGATGGAAGGCTAAGTCAATCATGACCTGGTCAAGATCAAACTCCTGGCAGTGAGCAGAGTTTGCTTGCAATACTGCATTCTAACCACAGTGCCATCACAGCTCTTGGTGGCGCAGGATTTGGTGGGAAATATGTGCCAAACCATTATAGGAGAAGGGATCAGGACAGGAAATGGCATCAAATCTATGTAAAACTACCCACAATAACTGAATGCTCCACTATTAAGATAACAGCCCAACGTCCCGCAAGAGGAGCTGTGTAAGAACATTGTTCAGATGAACACAAATACATTGCAGCAACCCAAAACACCAAAAAAGAGGAAATAGACCGCCTATTCCGCAACATCTTCCAGCAAAATGAATACCCATGCAACTTTATTAAAAAAAGGCCCTAACCACTCAACCTCTAGGCAGAAATGACTCTCCTATATGCTTGTGCTGAGTGGAAATATGGGTTTCCATTCCAAATGAGGTGAGATTAATGGGGCTCAGGGTGAAGATGGTGGCCACCACTCTATGGAAAAGAGTGCTGGTCAAATCAGCAACCGTCCTGGCTTCACTTTGGAAGGTGGTCAATATGGAATTATTATTAAGAAGGGCTTTGAAGCCCTTTGAGGTTGCTTGACTAAATGAGTTGGCACTACTTGATATTAAAGTGTGACCTAGTCTTAATTTTTATAGCACTTGTACTTTGTTTTATCTCATCTATAGTAACCTTTGCTTTAACTTTTGTGAACCATCAAGAGATCTTGAGATTGTGGTGGGTATCTATATATATAAAAATAGATGTGTGGATGTACCAGCAAACTCTGGAAAGCCTCAAGCAATTTCAACGAAACTTGGTACACAGATGACTTACTCTCTGGAAAGAAATACTGTGGGGCACACCCCTCGGGGTGTGTGTTCTGTTAAGATACAGCCTGTTGTGCCTTAAAATGGCTTCTACTGCACTGCCTTAAAATGGCTTCTACTGTACAGCACAGTAGAGTTGCCATGGTAACAGCTTCACAGTACTCCACAAGGGGGCTCCCTCTGGTAAGAGGGAAAATCCAACATTAGAAATTACGTTTGGTCTGGACATTTTCAACAAGGCTTTGATGATCAATAAAACATTACTGCAACTTGGCCTGCCTGCACCACTATGAGACCGACATGACATACATCTCACAGATTACATACGAGAAAAGAACTACAATGTCGAACAGCTTAGTGCGTATATCGCGGACAAGAAGCCACTTCTAAATCAAGATCAGAAAAAAGCATACCAAATGATCATGGATCAGCTAGCAAAACAACAAGGTGGTATCATTTTACTTGACACTTCTGCGGGCGCAGGGAAAACATTTTTAACTAATTTAATTCTCGCCAAAATCAGGGTTCAGGGTGAAGTTGTCTTATACAGGATTGAGATAAATAAATACCTGGGCAACGCTGGGTTATCAGCTAGTAGAAATATAACGAAATAAGTGTGTTCTTGGAAACCTGAAAAAGTAGCAGAGAGGAGAGTGTTGCCTGCTCACCAGCTTTATGCTCATGCCAATTGCAATGCTTTCGGCAGTTATAGAAGAAAAGCAATTACTGAGGCGTTCAATCCCATTTCTCTCCAACCGTTGCCAGCTATACAACAGGTGGTCTAAAGGGAAGAATAATCTTTCATTCGATGAAGTATTTGCTCTCTCTGGGAAAAGAAAAGTATTTGGCACGCCTTCTATTAGTCTGTTTGCTGAAGGGAATAATAACTTTAATCCCCTTCCCCCCAGTGTTTCTTATTGAATGAGGAAGAAGTTGTGTCTTATTCCTAACCTGTCTTCAGGTAAAATGACTTCCCTGGCAAATCTTATCTTACAGAGGTTGAGATGGATCTTGAGAATCTTTAATTTTTTTAGATTGTCATTTTTGTTTGTAATACCTTTATTACCTCGGGTATCCTTGCTCACTCTTGAGTGTTGTTTTCATTCATTGACCTTCTCAGAGTTTTTTTTGAGTTAGGCAGGCTATAAAATGGTAAAATAACCAATGAATAAATAGATCACCAAAATAAACATAATAAACTTGCATCAAAGGATACATTTCCTTTACCATTTGTAAATCAATGTTTCTCTCCATTAGGCTTCAATTGGAAGCAACCAGCGTAAAGTTAAATCTGGTTTAAAACTAGGCTCTCAGAAAAACAGTGTGTGTTTCTAAAGTGAACTTTCACTTTGCAAACTAGACTAGATATGTTTAAAGTTCCAACTGGTATATTTTAATCTGAGCATCCTTGCCTATGACCACAATCATAGGCTGGAGGGGGAAGAGGAGGCCAAGACCAACTACACAGCTCTGTATTAGCAAGAAGAACAGGGAGGAGGACTATTTGGCAGGGGTCTTGTTCTAGAACCCAGAACTGAACAACCTGTGTGTATGGGTGTGTGTGTCACAGCTTGTAAAAACACAAGCATCTGCAGGGGGGCAAGCAAAGGCAGACAAAATGTGTGTCATCAGTGCATGATGCAAATCCTGTGACTTATATACTGGCATCCAGCATCAGGACACAGGTACAGAAGACCAGAATATGTGATAACATGATATCACAAGGTATATTTTGCAGTAGCCAGGCTTTTGGTGAATCACCACGGCAAACTGACATCCCTAGAAAGACATCCCAAAAATAATGCTCAAATGCAAGATTCGGGCTACCAAAATCTCTCCAGAGTAAGGGGAAATCATAAGATTACCCATATATACTCTAGACAGCTATTGTTTTTTTTTTTGTGAGCACACAGCAGGAACTGAGTTTTTGTGATTAGCATGCAATAAACTGGGAAATGCGGGATTCCATCTTGCTTATAGCTGTTAATGTCATTTATATGAAATCTAAATTTGACTAAGACTCACCTCTTAAATCACTTCGGATTTAATTTTTTTAAAAAATTAAGAACCTTTGGATTGGCAACTGTTATTGACATCACCAGATGAGTTTTTCTTTAATTGTTTTTTTACAAGTTGAATTACAAGTTTAAAGAATTATAATAATTTTTAATGTACAGCAAAAGGATGATTAATGTTGGCTTTAGAAAATTTTAAACTGATTAAGGCTCAGATGGAACTTGATTTAAGACCATAGTTAATTGAAAGGATCCTTTCTTGTGGACAAACGTAACTGATAAGATGATTTTGAAAATTGGACATTAGAAGGCGTTAGATAGATGGATATTTTTTAAAAAAAGATTTTTGATGAATGGGTGCAGGAGGTTTTAAAGCCATCCATCCATCCACCCACCTACCCATCCATCCATCCATTTCTATAGCTGCTCATCTCAAATCAATGACTCTGGGTGGCTTACAATTTAAAAAAAATATTACAATTTAAAAATTAAAACATTTTAAAACGAGGAAAAAAAAACAAAAAAACCATCCAAAATAAATATACACAGCAGCCAAGATACTTGGCCAGTTAGCAATAAAGCCAGAAAACAGGCCCTTTGACACAGTTAGCACTCTAGGCTCAGAAAAATTGCCAGGGTTTGAGGGCCTTTCAAAAGGCTAACAGAGTTAGATTTCTGTGTGGATACATTTTTCTTTAGCAACATTATGGAAATAATTTAGTATAACCCTTTTTGGGGGGCATTGTTTTGGGCTTTCCAGTCTGGTCCACAGCCCTAAGATTTGCTAGTGGTTTTCCATCCAAGCATGAGGCCTGTTTAGCTTTTCAGAGATCCACCATGGAGAGATGATGCCACCTGCTGTGGTTGCCTGGGGCAACAGGATACCCATAACTGCATATGCTGATTGACATGGACACACTTGTCTGGTGGGGAGAGATGGATGCATAACCCATTCTGTCCAGCATCAAAGTTATCTGTATCACTAGGACCCAAAATAGTCTTGACAACTATAGTAGATTGGAGACAAACACACACACACACACACACACACACACACACACACACACACACAGAGGGCTTTGGGTTTATTAAAATTCCAAATGATATACTAGTAAACTGGCAGTCAAATGCTATACTAGTAAACTGCTTCTGAAAAGTTGTCAACTCCTGCAGTACAACATACATACAGTCCCCTCATTGTATTCTTTTATGCACAAAGATGTTAGGGATGTCATTCAGAAGGTGATCTGTACACAGAAAGCTGCTTCCATATGTACTGGATAGAAGGATTATGCACATAGTGTAACGTCAATTTTAATGTGCTAACTGCAGTTTAATTTTAATGAGAAAACTCTGCCTTTAAGTACACAGGAGCAAGCCAATGAATTTTATCAAGGAGAAATGTAAACGATTTGGAGTCTGCATGCCCTAAGTTTCCTATGATATTCTAGCGAACATTTCTGAACTCAGTACAAACATTTCCAGAAGTTGCTTCCTAGTTTGGCACTCCCTTTCCACTTGAAAGTAACCAAAGGATGAATGTTTTCCTGGATTAAAAACAGCTCTCATTATTTAGGATGGCAGTTAGTGGCTAGGAATAGGGCAAAATCTTATTTTAGCAACATAAATCTCACCATGCAAAAGTCTCAGTCTCTCTCTCTCTCTCTCTCTTTCTCTCCCTCTCTCCCTACCTTTCTCCCTCCCTCCTTCTCCTTCTCCCTCTCTTCCCCGCTTCATCTCCATCTCCCACTTCACTTTCTATTCTATCATTATGTTCATCTCTTATTATTAGAAGAAAATCAGGCTTTCCATCTGATCAGGCAGATTTGGGAAGCTGTCTTGCTAATTTTTAGTAATACAGGATTGAAGACTTAACAATCATTTTCTAAATTTTAAAAGACCTGAATGCAAATCCATTTATGCATGCATGTACACACACACACATTAGGGTTCAGAGAAATATTCTAAGCAGCTGAATCAGAAAGTCAAACACTTAAACCCTCCATGGACAACTATATTTACATCATTGTGAACACACATACTTTCTTTCAAAAACCAAAATTTCCACCTATTCTCCAAAGTGTGTTATTAATTTTCATAGCATGTATCATAGCAGAATGATTGCATTTCTGAGCTTGGTTTCTTTCAACATGATCTAGTCTCTGCTTTCTAAACCACTTGTTTTAATATCTATTACATATAGGAAGCACTGAAGTCAACAAAAAGAGAACTCGGATGGACGACTTGTGTCAAAGAAAGATTGCCAACTGCAAAATATGGATATAATTTTATAACATTTTATAATTAAAGTAATAAGTGGGGTTTCCTGCTATTGTTTAAAGATGTGTCAGGATACATTTAAATCATCGATAAAAATATAAGAAAATGCTACTAAGTAAGATGTTGGCAGCAAAGCTGGTACCAAGGGGAAAGAGCAGGCGAAGGACATGTGCAAACAATTTCGTGGGAATAGTTCTGTTTATGGCATGTAGATTCTGTTTTAGGAACTCTAACCACTTAGAAAGTATTTTCATTCATGCCAGAATGAGGTTTTGCTTGTTTGTTATTGAACATCTTATGTGGATAGACTATTTTTTTTTTTTTACTGGCAAAGAAATGTAGTATGTTGGTTTGGTGTGTGAAATAAATATTTTAACTGAATTTTGAAGAATTCTTTAAAAGCATGTAGAAATGATTGCAGTTTGGGTGCAATGTTGTACCCAGCATTGCACCCAACCTAGTTTGTGTGTATGTGCGCATGTGTGCATATATATAGACTAGGTATATTATACATATGCATATACTTTTATCTGTGACATATAAATATATATCCTTATATACTATGCAACTGAAGATAATGGCCAATATTCAATATGAGTCAGTGAGTTCCATGTTCCATGCACTATTTCTGATTCCCAATTGGCTGACCCTTCATGTTATCCAGTGAATTGTTACTTTTGAATCTGAAGGATTTTCAAACATGTCTTGTAGAATGATACAGTGGAATTTGTAACCTTTAAAAATGGGGAAGGGAGCACAAGAACCTTACTTGGGTGTACCCAATCTATTAGATGCATCATGAATTATGAACAAGCATTCCTATCTTTATCTAAAACAATGCATTCTGTTTTTATGCATTCAGAACACAAGAAGTTCTTAAATTGATAGGTTGTCCTATGCCATTTATATTCAGGGTGGTGAATCGCCCACACATCCATCACTAAATCTGTAAGAAAACAACACAAGGTGGTTTAAGTTAAGGTCAGATAATATTTCTAAAAATCCTGAGGGGGGAAAAATACTAAAACCCTCAAATATGTTACCACTTAAATCTTCTAGGGTAGGGGAAGGAATTTCACCACCGAGGTTTCATATCGTCCCTCTCTTTAATTGCCATTCACTTCATTGGATGGGGATTGGCATATAAATGGGTGGATCAGATAGGGAAGGAAGTATTTTTTTTTAGTTTGTTTCATATACGAAAACACAGATTGGTGACATGTACCAACATTTTTAATGCAGTGAGTAAATATGTAGGAGTGCAGTGGAGGTTTTGCCTTTGCTTGCGATCGCATAGCTTAGCCTCAGAGTCATTTTTGTCAGATATGAGATCCAGTAGAATCACAAAGCATTTCCAGAAGCTGCTTTCAGAAAGGACTTTTAATATGCAATTCAGCCTTCTGTTCCGTTGAATAAGTGCTTGAGAGTCTAATTAAGTTTGATTGTGGCGATCCTATTTGTTAATATTTCCATCCCAGCTGTGTTTTTATTTTTTGGGGTTTTGTTTTGTTGCAGAAGGGACATAGGAAGAAGGGACATTTTCTTCTGTCCACTTGTCTGTGACCTATTGTCCTGACCCTTTTTGCTTTGCCAGCTTGATTCTGGGATCTGACCAAATTGGAGAAAGCTTGGGTGGCTGACTGTGAAGAAGTAAAGATTGCAAAGAGTTCAAATAATTTCTATTTTCACATAAAAATTAAACGAAGGCATGTACCGTTTTATGTAGGAGTAGGATATGGTATATTCTGTGTTGATCAAAGTAACCACGAGATAACATGGAAGCGACATCTTTAATACCTGCCTTCTCAACTATGTTTCTTAGTGAAATCTCTTTTGACTGTAGCAGCAAACTGTCCATATTTCACTACCAACACTGAACTCATTGACCTCTTGCCCATTTTTTTTTTGGTCAAATAGAGAGGGAATATCTGAGCATTTGCATCATTCAGTTTCCTGATTACAGATGAATAGAAAGGCAGACTCATTGCTTATTTCAAACTGGGAATTCAACTCTTATTTCAAAGGTTTCAGATCTGGTTGGGTAATGTGATCGTCTTGCTGGGAAAATTAAAGGAAACATGAACATGAATTAAGCATGTGGGGATAGGATATGGCTTTTATTTTATTAACTCGGCAAGTTTCTTGCTCTTATTCCCTCGTAGTTTACATAACATTGCTGGAATTTCTTCACTGTTGTTTTTCTTTCTTCCAAGAATGAGCACACAGTGATCTGTGCTTACTCAATACCTGGTCTTTTTCCAGAAAAGAAAATATGAGTTGATCTAGTTCATTTCCAGTATTTGTTGTTCCAACTTGCTAGTCTAGTTTGCTTCCACTAATTACTGTTCTATCTACCATAGGAAGTAAATGGATGCTTTGATTATGTGATAAAATCCTAAACTCGGAGTTTTAATGAGCGTCTCATAATGTCTACAAAACTGACCTTATATTTGTTGGCAATGTAGTGATTTAAACTAGTCCAGCCTTTTCTTTCCCAGCCTGGTGCCCTCCAGATGTGATGGGAATACAGCTCCAAAATATTTGATACATTTTAAATATTTATATTCTGTCTTTAAAACAAATGTTTTCCCAGGGCGACTTCCAATAATCTAAAATCATGATTTCAAATTTAAATTAAAGCAGTACCTAAAATATAGAAACTATATTAATGATATGTAATATTTATATTATTATTATTTATAAGACAAGCATTAAAATAGCAGCAAGAAATGGGTTAGAAGCTGTATGCAATATAAATAGGAATACGTGAATATACATTTATAGCTGGAAAAAAACAGCAAAGTTTTCCCCTGGTGCTACAGAAAGAATAAAGGCAGATCTTAATGGAGGGCATTCCAGAGGAAGTGGGTCACCACTGAAAAAGCCATTATGGGACTATCACCTACCATAGCTAAACATGGAGAGCCCCCAAACAGACCTTCAATGGAACATTTAAAGCAATGTTTCTCAACCTTAGCAATTTTTAAGACATGTGGACGTCAGTTCCCAGAATTGAAGCACTCCTATGATGCAGCCCCATGCTGGATGAGGAATTATGAGAGTTGAGGTTCACACATATTAAACTTTCCAAGTTTGAGACACATAGATTTAAAGATTCATATACAGTAGGATCTTTTCACAAAAGGTTTCTTCAGATACTGTACTTCCAAGCTGTGAAGGACTTTGTAGATAGAAATCAACGCATTAAGATGGGACCAGAAATCAACCTGGAGATGCTATATTATGACATAATATTGTGATACTACTGTATTTAAAAGTTATCTGTAAAACAGAGTTCGAGCCAACATCAATGAAAGAGAACTCAGAATATTGTTATTTAGAAATGAGAGAGGCAGGCTCACATCTTATCATATATTTGGCATACCAAACTCCCCAGAGCAAGTACCTAAACTTCTGGAGATTAAAAAAACAAACAAACAAACAAAAAGAAAAAACACATCCTGGAAGAACAAGGATGAGAGAGAGAGAATCATTTAAACTGACAGCATGTAAATTAGTAGAGTACAGAGCAGTTTAGTCTACTATCTGCAGGGGTGAAATCCAGCAGGTTCTGGAGAACCGGTAGTGGAAATTTTGAGCAGGTCGGAGAACCGGTAGCGGAAATTTTGAGTAGTTTGGAGAACCGGCAAATACCACCTCTGGCTGGACCCAGAGTGGGGTAAGAATGGAGATTTTGCAGTATCCTTCCCGCAGGAGTGGGGAGGGAATGGAGATTTTGCAGTATCCTTCCCCTGCCATGCCCATCAAGCCATGCCCACCAAGCCACACCACGCCCACAGAACTGGTAGTAAAAAAAATTGGATTTCACCACTGACTATCTGGCATGATTATCAAAACCCTGAAACATAGGTTTCAATGGAGCCTCTTTATAAAGGACTCCCATATTCTTGAACTAGATACTTGGTCAGCTCTAGCTGCAAGAGCCAGGAGAATGACTGGAGGAATGAGAATGGAAGTGAGGGCAACAATCATTCTTCAGTACGTCAGTAAAGTTTGTAATCCTTGGGATCCCGTGTGCTCATAACTTGCCAAAAAAATTCTAGCTGCTTTTCTAACTGGTTGCTAGGGAAAAACTGGGAAAGGAGTCCCACTAAGGGTTACAAAAAGCTATGCAAGTATAGCACCTTTAAGCTGCACAATCAGAGTAACATGGGAACAGCTGATGATGAGAGGAGCTTGAGCAGATGCTAAAAGAAGAGGAAGAGAGAAGGATTCTTGCATCATATGCGGGACTCATAAAACCACAAGGTTAGTCAGAATTTTAAAGGAAAAATAGACACCCATACCCCTCTGGGTCATCGTTTCAGAGAAATTTCCTTATCGAAACAGAGAAACAGAATGACCATGGGCGAGCAAAAAAAAAAAAAAAATCAGTGGAAACAGGAGTGATTTCTGACTGATTCTTGGCTTCTTCATTGAATTTCTTCATGGGAAATTGTAGTAAGCATCAGAAATAAAATGCATGTCTTCATTACATTAAATCCATTGCTGGACCCCATGATAGTGAACACATTTCTCCTGGAATCCAACCTCCCTGTTGGGAGAAAGGTGATTGAGAAGGTAGTTGTGCAGCAGCTTCAGAAGACCTTGGATGAAGCAGATTATTTGAATCCCTTTCAGTCTGATTTTAGATCTGGATATGAAACAAAAATGGCATTGGTTTCCCTTATGAATGGTCTCTAATACAGACAAGATGGTGGCAATTTGTCCATCCTTGCCTTCCTTGATCTCTTGGTAGCTTTTTATATCATTGACCATGGTATTTTTCCTGACTGACACAGAGAATTGGAGTTGGTTGCAATGGTGTTTTGTTGGTTCATCTCTTTTCTCTGAGGTTAATTCAAGTTTGTAATGATGGGGAATATGTCACCCTAGATTCCTGCTATGTGGGGTGCTGCAAGGGCCATTGCATTCTCCTCTCCTATTCAGCAACTACATGAGACCATTGGATGAGCTCATTCATTGCCATGGGGTGAGGGATCATCAGTATACTCCTGGTGAATTAAGCAATGCTGTGGATGTCCAATCTCACTATCTGGAGGCTATGAGGGCCTGGATGGGGAATAGCAGGCTTCAAAGACTGAATGGCTTTGAGTTTTGAGCCCCCATGATTCTGGGATTTTACCCTCTTTGGTACTGGATGGGGCCATGATGCCCCAAATGGTCCCTATACACAATCTTGGGGTCCTCCTGGACTCATGACTCTTGCTTGAGGAGATTGTGGCAGTCATGATTAGGAGGCTTTTGTACAACTTTATATTATGCTCCAGTTACAGCCAGTCCTGGATCAGGGCTCTGTATTTGCAGTCACCTATGCCCTGGTCACTTCCCAGTTGGACTACTGTGATGTGGTCTACATGGGACTGCCCTTGAAGAGTATCCTGTAAATTGGTGCAAAATGCAGCTATATGAGCAGTTATGTGTGTATCTAGTAGAACACACATTTCGTCTCTGCTGCATGAGCTGCAGTGGTTACCAGTTTGTTTCTGGCTACAGAAACTGAAACTTAGACTGAACAGAATGGGTATATTATGGGACCCATCCTCTAGGGAGCTCCATTAGGTAGGATTTAGATGAGGGGGCTTTTCTGCTGTGTCCCCTGCACTGTGGAATCTTCTCTCTCTGAGGTAAAGATACAGCCTCCTCACCTCTAGGCTTCAGAAGGTCTCTTAAGACCTGGTTATGCCAACAGCCTTGGGGAGCCCAGGGGATGGGTGAACTGGTTTCATTACTATTAACATTGCTTCATGTATTAATTTTTAAAACCTCTTTCTATAGTTTTGGATGTTTAATTTTTGTTATTGGTAAGGATCTAGATACTTATTGTTTTAGTCTTGTTGTATGTCACCTAGAGGCACTTGCTTGTAAGATGGGGGGGGCAGGGGTGTAATCCAGGGGGTTCTGACAGGTTCTGGAGAACCGGTAGCGTAAATTTTGAGTAGTTCGGAGAACAGGCAAATACCACCTCTGGCTGGCCCCAGAGTGGGGTGGGAATGGAGATTTTGCAATATCCTCTTCCCCCAGGAGTGGGGAGGGAATGAGGATTTTGCAGTATCCTTCCCCTGCCATGCCCACCAAGCCACACCATGCCCACCAAGCCATGACCACAGAACCGGTAGTAAAAAAAAAAAAGGATTTCACCACTGGGGGTGTGTGTGTTATATTAATTAGATAATAAACAAACAACGAAAGCAGAAAAATCTCATTTACCAGTTTTCATTTAGATACTGAGCACTATCAAAAGATATAAATATCCCACAGAAATCCACAGTATAAACAGAATGGAGTTGAGCAAAAATCATATAGGATTTATAGAGTTTGTCAACCAAATGTATAAAAACATCTAATTTTGTTGAAGGATATTACATTTGATGGTATTGTGTTTTGTACTGAGATAGATTTAGTTATCCTTATACTAATTTTTATGTTTCCCTGCATTTAATTAATGTTTTATCACTTTTATAGTTGTTTTTTTAGATTTGTGGGGGAATTTGTATATACATTTGTGTGTATGTGTGTGCTTTTAAAAATGTTTTTAAACTTTGTACATTTTATATATTTTAGCTTTTAAACTTACTAATTGTTTGTATCCCACCCTTCTTATGCTGGTCTATAATTGTAATAAAGATTTGATTGATATGTTCCAGTCATCTCCCAGATATTTTCCTTGCTCTCACTTGGATGTATTCCAAATGGCTAAAGGGATTTTATAAAATGAAAGAGGCACCATAGGAGCAGCCATGCTGACTTCCTTAGTCATCTGTGTAATCTATTCCTTTAAGGTAATTGTTACATTCCAGCCATGAGTCTGATCCATCAAATTTCAGCGATATCCAGGTTGCACATGTCATCTAACACTGAGATTTCAGGTTTGTCCTGTTTCTTTCCCAACATAATGCCATTAATATACTGTACAGATACTGTAGACTGTGGGTATTATATCTTTCTAGTCTCCCTGTTGTGTCGAACTGCACATTGCTAAGCTTTACCTTTTCTATATTGCTTTTTCCTTTATTTATCATGTGTTTCATCAAATGATTAGCTCTCAACTCCTACCCTCCAAAATTTAAAATAATTTTGGTCAGTTTTGCAACACACCTGTGACCGAGGATACTGATATTAAATCTCATGGTCTAATGTTATCTTCAAAAGGTCCTGACATTGTAGATCCTGATCTATAGACACCATTGTAATATCTAGTTCAGTGATTGCTAACTTTTTCTGGACTGAGTGCCCAAAGCACGTCCGAACCAAAGCGCGTCCAAAAATGCAATCGCACACAGCCCCGGTATGAATGTGCGTGGCCCCCGCACATGCATGCTTGCCCTTGCATGTGTCCCCCATGCCCGCGTGCATGGCCTCACACCCCCCCCCACATGTGCATGCGGGGCCCCCACATGAGCCCTGCCCCCATGCATGTGTGTGCAGCCCCCTGCATGCCCCTGCCCCCCCACATGCACAGCAGAGACCCGGAGACCAGCTGGCCAGTGGGAGGTGCGCATGCATGGTGGAGCTGAACTGGGGCAATGGCTCGCGTGCCCACAGAGAGGGTACTGCATGCCACCTATGGCACATGTGTCATAGGTTCACTATCACGGATCTAGTTGTTCCTCTGCAATGATCTTTTTGTCATAACTTGGACTTTTAATGAGGAGAGATGAAAACACAACCTGTATTCCAAGATCTATCAGTTTCTTTTAAAGCTCATAATCCTTGGAACAATATTAACCTTTCTATTCCCATATTGATTAAGATAAAGAGCAGATATTTAGTTAATCTGATGAAGCCACATTTAAATAAAGTCTGCAAAATGGCAATTCTAGAGATGATATATTCAGTGGGCACATGCTTACCATACAGTATTTCTAGCAATAGGAGTGTCCAATTGCATCAGAATTTTGTGCTATTTCAGATTGGTGCTTAAATTTCTTCCATGTGTATAGGCTTATACAATGAATCTTTTTTTCCCATGTGCTGAAAACATTTCATCTGCAGGTGATCCAAACTGTGAAAATAGCTTGGTACTGGCACCGAGTATTGCAGAGTATCAGTAGGTTTGCTTGATCTAAATGTTATGTTCACCTACTCTATTGTCTCTCATTCTTGGCTTTTTTCCTTGGTAGCTTCCCCATTCTCTTTCAGAAAGTCTTACGGTTCTTCTTTGTCAGATGTAAATGCCTTATTCTCCAATGTGTAAATAATGTATATATGGAACATCAGAGGTTAACTTATTCTTTGGACTTTAATGTATTCATAACTTACCACTCCCATTCCTAGCTCCACCCCTTGTATATATAAGGAGCCACCCTCACCATTCTCACAGCTTCTACTTTGAATATTCAGTGAATATAGAATGCCTATCATAATTAAAAAGAAATATATTTAAAGCTCTAACTCCTATTATCTTTATTGAGTCTGATCCTGAAAATATTGCAACAAGCTGGTAGCAGAGGATGGTTAATTGACTCAATAAGTAATTAAAAATGTCCAAGAAAGATAGGCCCAATACCAGGGCCTACAGCAAAGAAATAGAAACTGATCAAGAGATGATCAACGAATCCACCAATGCGATTTCGAGAGAATCCGAAGAATACACCACTGAAGAAGAAGAACTAATGAATGAAAATAATGACCAAGAAGAAATCGAAATAGAAAATAACGAACTCAGGTCAGAGATATTAAAGATACTAAAAAGCCAAAAGAATGATGGAAGTCTCATCGCGGACCTCCAGGAGATGCTGAAGAACAGCGGAGCAGCGAGAGAGAAAAACGTCATTAAAGAAAAACTCAAAGATCAAAAAACCGTAAGTGAGATGACTACTGAGAAAATAGTTGTTAAAAAGAAAAGATGTGATCCCGCGCGAAATTTTGAATGGCAGCCATCTTGGTTTCAACGAACTTCAAAAGAGAATGGAGCAGAGCCAATCAAAACGCTCAGTTCAAAATTTCTGGCGCGAAAAACACTATCAGACGAAGAAAGTGAGAAAGAAGTCTCAAACTCTTCAGATGATCCAAAATCAGAAAGTGAAGACGATTTAACAAAATCTCAAGTAAAATCAGCAATGAAAACGCTTTTTGCTGCTTTTGGGCCAAGACTGAAAATTACCAAGACATCTACGAAGAAGCAAGAAATCAAACCGGCGACTCAAGACCTGCACGCTCCCATCCTGACTTCGAAAGCGACGACGCCCGAGCCCAGAGAGCCATGCCGATTTCGCCCTACACCACAGACAAGATCGAATGCCAACGCACACAAAAGGAAGAAAAGAACCGTCGCCACCACCAGAACCCCAAAAACCGAGCCAGAGACCGACTCATCTGAGGAGGAGCGGATCGAGAGAGCTGAAAGGGAGAGAACCTTCCACGACGCCACCAAAGAAGAAATGAGCAACGCGCATGTGCGAAACTACGTAGACGACCCAGAAGGACTTGAACTGGCCAGAGAACCGCGCAGACTCATTGCAAGCATCCCAATGCCGTTCTGTAATTTCCTGCACTTGAGAGATCACGGACTGCCCCAGGTTGTAAGTAATGGACAGAATAATGTAGGTAACTTACCCAGTGACTTCCCAAAACTTAGAATTGATGGCATTAATTTACAAGAGTGGTATCAACAGCTTCAGGTTATTTTCATGAAAGAAAATTTACTATTCTTTATAACTAGCCCTCCAAGAAGACCTTGGACTTTAAAAATAGATTGTTTACATCATAGAGCATTTTTCATAATAATATCTAGCGTGTCTCCTGCAATGTATCATAGCATCAAACCAAACCTAACTGTATCAGAAATAATTCAATGCATGTTTAATCTATTTCACAGCGATAGCGTAGCTACAACCACAAGAATGTCTAAGGATTTCTTTTCCTCTAGAGTAAAACCAGGGGTTTCTATAAGTGAGCATTTGATAAATCTAAACAAAATAAGAGCTGAACTACAATTGAGGGGGGAAGTGATTTCAGATCAAACAATGAAAAGTGTTATTATCAATTCACTTGATCCATCATGGGATAGCTTTATGTCACACTTAGATACCATTAATTTGGGATATTTATCCATAGAAAGTCTATCTAACAAATTGATAGCAGAAGACAATTCAAGAAAAAATCGATCCAGTAACCAAACAGACCACAAACCTTTTAGGAAAGTAGTCTTTCAAGATAAACATAATGAGGCCTTTAGATGCTACAATTGTGGATCCAGGGAACATAGTAGAAGAGACTGCCCCAAAGTCTCAAGAGAGAGACATAGGCCAGAATATAGGAGCAAATATAATTACAGACAATCTTCCATAGATAGACACAAATATAGAAGCCCACCAAATTACAAAGAAGGTAGAGGGGGTAGAGAAAATTCAAAAGAGAGGAAATCTGGGTCACTGAATGGGCTAAATAAACAAGACAGCACCAGAACACAGCAGGATGAGAATAACAATTGGCTTATTGACTCTGGTGCAACAAATCACACCACCAACAACAAAAGTATATTATCTTCATTTATAGAAGATAAGTTTGTGATAAAGGTAGCTAATCAAGAAAAGGTTCAAGTACTAGGCAAAGGAAATGTGACCTTGCCTGGTCTAGGGAAAATAGAGGGGGTATTATTAATCCCAGAAATACCTCACAACATACTAAGTGCCATAAAATTAAGCAGAGAATCTGATATCAATATAGTTTTCTCAAAGGGGAAAGCAACTATAGAAAAGAACAAAACAAATGTAGGTACTGTAATGATAAAAGGAGGTCTACCCTATCTGATAACTAAAGAAAGATGTTTACATAACATTGATTCAAATATGGAAGATTGTATTGAAGCAGATGATGAAAATGTCAGTAACAGTGACAATGATGAGTGTAGAATAACTCATGATCACAAAAATACATACAAGGAAAAGAAACCAAAAATAGGTAAACCAATTCATGATGAGTGTGCTCACATCTTACACAGGAAGTTAGGACATGCAAGCTTTCCTGTAGTACAAAAAATGACTGAACACGCAGAAGGTGTCAAAATAAAAAATTGTGAAAATTATTTGGAATGCTCAGTATGTAAATCCACCAAACTAAAAACCAGTCCCAGACCAAAAAAATCTAACAGATCAACTAACAATATTTTTGATTTGGTACATATGGACTTAGTTGGTCCATTAAGTCCCTCAATTACCTATAGAAAACGTTACTTCCTAACAATAGTGGATGACTACAGCCGCTATGGTTTTGTTTACACATTAAAGCACAAGGATGAAACATTTCAGAAATTTAAGGAATTCTACAAACGTATAGAAACACAACATAATATCAGAATAAAGCAAATTATGACAGATAGGGGATGTGAGTTCATGTCTAAAGAATTCTCCCAATGGTTAAAGGATAGAGGAATGTTACACTTCACGTCCAATCCTTTTTCTGCATTTCAAAATGGAGTTGCAGAGAGGAAAAATTCCACACTACAAACCATGATTAGATGCACATTAGAGGATGCTGGTTTAGGCAAACAATTTTGGTCAGAGGCATTACACTATTCAAATTACACTCAAAATAGAACCTGGTCCAGTATTGTGAATAAGACACCATATGAGGTGATGTACAATAGAAAACCCAAATTATCACACATGCACATATTTGGAGTCACTGCAGACGTACACATACCTAAACAATTGAGGAGAAAGGGAGAAAACGTATCCAGGAGATTAAGATTCATGGGATACGAAACTGGAACCAAAGGGTACAGATTTATTGATAGTAATAACAAATTTATAGTATCCAGAACAGCTGTGTTCCATGAACAGGCCAATTGGTCAAAATTGCACCTTAATGAAATATTTCCTAATAAATGTAAAGATACGATATCTTGCGAGGAAGGAACAACAGAAAATCAAAATATTAACAAAAGTAAGAACAAAACTAAAACTTGGACTAATAGTCAGCATAAAATAAAGACAGACACATTAACAAAAAAGGAAGCTAGATATTTGCATGATAATTATAGCAAGCCTGAAAGAACTATTAGAAACAATAGAAACCAAATACCAAATAAATACAAAGATTACATAATGCATATGAATGGAGAACAAATAACACCTAATACATATGAAGAAGTATTGAAACTTCCACATGAGGAAAGAGAAAAATGGGAACGAGCTATGGAAAAAGAGATGGAAAGTTTACAAGGATTAAATGTATTCACACCTGCGATCGCACCTAAGGATAAAACAATTATAGGTACCAGGTGGATTTATAAAATTAAGAACTTAGAAGGAGGCAATACCTTATACAAGGCTAGACTAGTTGCACAAGGCTATGCACAAAAATATCCAGAAGACTATACTGACACATATTCACCCACAGTGAGAACAGAGAGTGTCAAAACAGCCCTTGTAGTAGCATCTGCACTCAATCTGGACGTATTCCAATATGACATACAGACCGCATACTTACATGCAAAATTAGATAAGGAAATATATGTAAGAGCACCACACAGTCAATACACTAATAAGAACGAAATTTGGTTATTAAATAAGAGTCTGTACGGATTAAAGCAATCCGGCAAAAGATGGTACGATTGCTTGGTAAAAGTACTTAAGACCATGGATTTCAACGCCACCACTGCTGATAACTGTTTCTTTGTAAAAAAGAGTAATGATCATATTGAATTTGTATTAATTTACGTGGACGATATTTTGTACATTGGAAAGCATAAAGAGAGCAGGGAAATCTTTGTAAATAAGTTAAATGAACACTTCTCACTGAAATCTCTGGGTAAAGTGAATAAATACCTTGGTGTGCAAATTAACAAAACAAAAAGGGGATTCAAACTTACACAGAAAGATAAAATCATCGAACTCCTAAACAAATGTAACTTAAATAATGCCAAAACCTGTGACACCCCTATGCAAACTGATTTTCTTAGAAACACTGATGAATCTTCCCCTGAGTTTAAAGACAACACATTTTACAGATCAGTTATAGGTTCACTCCTTTATATATCTAATTGGACTAGGCCAGATATTGCATTACCTCTCAATCTATTGTCAAGATATGTTAGTAAACCAACCTTGTATCATTGGGAAGCTGTCAAAAGAATTCTAAGATATCTGAAGGGTACATTAGATTTTTGTTTAATGTTGGAACCCAATAATGACAGAGAACCAAAAATTACTTGTTATGCAGATGCAGATTGGGCTGGTGATACATCATGCAGAAAGAGTACTTCTGGTTATGTTTTTCTATTAAATGATTGTCCAGTTTACTGGTATACTGGTAAACAAGAACTAGTAGCCACTTCTACTACAGAAGCGGAATATGTTTGTTTGTCCAAGGCTGCAAATAACCTTGTATGGTTCAATGATCTGATCACTGATGTTTGGAAGAAACCCACTTTACCATTTATTATGCATGAAGACAATAAAGCGGCCATTGAAATATCCAGATCCGATGCAATTGGACAAAGGTCCAGGCACATTGATATAAAGTTTAAGCATGTGAGACAACTGTCTCAAGACGGATTCATTAAAGCAATACATTGCGATACTTCTGAACAATTAGCTGACATATTAACAAAACCCTTACCTTCTAAACAACACAAATATTTAACTTCTAAACTATATGTATTATATTGTCCTGAATCAGAATGTAATTGGTGTTGTGTAACGAACCGGCATTTAGAGGGGGATTTGTCAGATGTAAATGCCTTATTCTCCAATGTGTAAATAATGTATATATGGAACATCAGAGGTTAACTTATTCTTTGGACTTTAATGTATTCATAACTTACCACTCCCATTCCTAGCTCCACCCCTTGTATATATAAGGAGCCACCCTCACCATTCTCACAGCTTCTACTTTGAATATTCAGTGAATATAGAATGCCTATCATAATTAAAAAGAAATATATTTAAAGCTCTAACTCCTATTATCTTTATTGAGTCTGATCCTGAAAATATTGCAACATTCTTCTTGCTTTTATAAAATGCCTTCCCCATGAGGCCGGAATGACAGCAGTATATTTGGAACCCATTATATTCTGTAAATAATAAATGAATTCCACAGTCTTGACCATAAAAAGTGGCTTGTTCTGTGACTTGCTGAAGTTCTTGAGAACATAAATCACAGCAAAACAGGACCCAGAGACAGTATTCAGAGACAGTAATTGCCAGGGGAAACAAGGGGAGACAAGTGGAAGTGAGGCTATGGAAGCAAATGAATTCAAGTGCTGCTGACTAGCTAGGGCAGGTGTCCTCTGGTGAAAGAATTAACAGAAACAGGACCTTGGATAGCTCCCATTGAGTTTTGCAGGCTCTTTCTCCCCACTCCCCCAACTAAGAAAATAGTTGATTGTTATCTTGTCTCATATAAGTAGCTAGGTCCCATTCTTTTTGAAGCAGGAGGCTGATATTTAAAGAACAATTGGTTGATTTTTGTAGTGTCTGATTTGGGATGGGGAGATAAAGGTCTGGTTAGGGTTCAGATTCTGAATCCAAGGATGAAGCCAAGACTATGGTTGGAAAAGGAACTGTCTGATTGTCTCCTGAGAATTCTGCATACTGTGAGGTTCCAAGGTAAAAGTAAAGACTAAAGGCAACATATTTAGGATTAAAAATGGAGCAGCTCCACACAGGTGATCCAAATACTCATGGTTGGTCTTCTGAGAGTTGAATATGAAACTGTTCCTCCCCATTCAGACCTGCACAACCTTCAGGCTACTGTGCCAATACCTTGACAGTATTATGTAGTGAATCCGGAATCAAGATGTACAACTGAATTTCATCAACATAATAATGAAATTAGACCTCAAACTGACACATGACCTCACCCAGTACCCAGGGGTGAAATCCAGCAGGTTCTGACGGGTTCTGGAGACCAGTAGTAGAAATTTTGAGCAGTTTGGAGAACCGGCAGCAGAAATTTTGAGTAGTTCAGAGAACTGGCAAATACCACCTCTGGCTGGTCCCAGGAGTGGGGAGGGAATGGGGATTTTGCAGTATCCTTCCCCTGGAGTGGTGTGAGAATGGAGATTTTGCAGTATCCTTCCCCTGCCAGGCCCACCAAGCCATTCCCACCAAGCCACGGCCACAGAACCGGTAGTAAAAAAAATTGGATTTCACCACTGCCAGTATCTTTATGTAGATGTTAAATAGGAGAGGTGATAGCATTAAGCCCTGAGACACTCTACTTGTTAAGGGTTTTGTTGTTTGATCTTTTCTCTTTCCCCCATATTAGTTGGACCCAACTCTAGAGAAAGGAGAGATCTACTGCAACACTGTATTGCACCCCTAATCTCTGTAGACAATCCAGAAGGATAACATGATCGATAGTATTGAAAGCTGCGGACAAATAAAGGAGAACCAGGACAGTTGCACTACCTCTATCCTGGCTGTGCCAGAAGTCATCAACAAGCACAACCAATGCCATCTTAGTTCTATGTCCTGATTTATAACCTGATTGAAAAGGGCCCTTTGAAGCTGGATGAAAATTGTCCAGGACAAATACAGTTTGGCATCAGTCCACCCCAGATAAAACCACCATCACAGCAACAGGTTAAAAAAGAATGAAAAGTAGAAAAGTCCAATAGGACAAATGCAATAGCAACAACCACACTCAGAGGCAAAAATGACCATGGAACTGGGTCGGATAGCAACCATTCCCATTGATAGCTCAAGTTCCTGCCACTCCTCACAAATGCACCTCATTTGCAAAAACTCCCCATTGGGGATCAAAAATTCCTGGAGGCCAGAGAGTCTGCCAATGCACCTCCATGAGGCCTGTTCCACTTGCCCAGATGGAAAGAAGAAAGGAAAAACTCTGGCCACATCTGTTTTCATTGTATGTGGGTCGTTATTGTCATATACCGTATTTTTCGGAGTATAAGACACACCTTTTTCCCCAAAAAAGAGGGTGAAAATCTGGATGTGTCTTATACTCCGAATGTAGTCCCGCCCAGTTTCTCAAATGGAGGTTTCAGAGACTGAAAAAAGCATCAGACACGAAGCTTCAGAAAAGAAGTCCCCAAACAGAGCTTCAGAAAAGAAGCCCCCAAACAGCTTCAGAAAAAAAGCCTCCGAAGCTCTGTTTCAGAGGCTTTCAGGGCCAGGAAAAAAAGTTTTTTCTGAAATGGAGTTTCAGAAGTTTCAGAGGCACATACACACACAAAAAAGCAAGGCACAGAGCTCACAACCAAGGAACCTGTTGCTAAAATTCACCTCTGGGAACAGCTGATTGGGGGTATTCCGGGAGGCCGATCCACCTGCTAATCAGCTTTTTTCTTATTTTCCTCCCCAAAACTAAGGTGCATCTTATGCTCCGTTGCGTCTTATACTCCAAAAAATATGGTACATGCAAAGATGAGACTCCTGCCCTATCATGGGGCAATCCAGGGAGGCAAAAAAGGTAAACAAATTTGCCAGAGAAACTGCCTCAGCAGTCCAGTACTGTGAGCTTTCAGGCCTTACTCTGCCAGTCTCCATCTTCGCCTCTTGGTCACCACACATCTCCATCCATCACCCTCCTGGAAGCAGCAGCACTCCCAAGTAGAAGATTGTTTCCACATTTTTTTTGGTGGGCATATGTTCTTCTATTATATGCCAGAGTCTTTTAAATGACTTGGGCATTATATAAATGTGCTGAATGAATGAATATCACATCTTCAAATTCATTCAACATTCAGTCAACTTTACTCAGTTTTATTCAAAATACAACTCAGCTCTGGGCCAGCCTAAATCTAATCTGCCTAGTTGCCATCCTGTTTTTTTCTTAACATATATTCTTTTTCTTTTCTGGCCCAGCTACAAGAAGGCATATTCTTGCTTTTGGTTTTAATTAGCCAGACTACAGCTTGTTGTCCATAGCTCCACAACCTCTATATAAAGTGTGGCCAAACATGATAACAGAGTTGCTATTGGTCCTTATTGAAATGAAATATAATCTGGTGCTTTCTTATAAAATCAAGATCAAGAATGTTTTTTTTTTAAAAAAATGGCTATGAACTATGCTGAAGCTGGATCTAATTTCAGTTCAAATGTTGGTTTTGTAAATGATCAACATATGCATCCAGTGCTCCCTATTTAATTCTTTCTTTGTGCAATAGATGTTGGATCTGAGGACATTTCTAATCCATCATAGCCCATCTTAATCTGAAAAATTATGGTTCTAGCAAGCCTCTAGAGATAACTGGTGGGCTTTTCAGATGATTGATGGATGATGGCTTCTATTAAAACCTCCAGTGAGATGTCTGAAGCCAATAATAGCTCCCAGATCTGACAGAAGTTTGAGAAAATAATTAAAAATCATTTCTCTATCCTGAGTAGTAGCTGCAGGTCTAGCAGCAGACAAAATCCCATCACACATCCTCCACATAAATATTTTTTTAAAAAGTAGAGGGAGGGAGGAAGAAAGAAAATAAACAACAGCCCATGTTGAAGAGAGAATGAGAATAAGAAAATGATGAAATGGGGCAATTTTGTCTCTTCTCCTTCTGTCTGGACTACTGACGGAAATGCTTGTCTGTTGCGAGTCTGGAGCATTTTTTTAAGGGTCACTGGGTTCTTGTGTGGCAGAAACTCTAAGATTAGCACTATTAGCACACAGTCATATGGTGTGATAATCCCAACTCAAACAATAGGTGGCATTGCATGCTCACATTTGGCCAGCTGTTCTAGTCAGCAACCACACGCATTGCCAACTAAACAAGATCCATTTTTGAGACCTACTTGTTTCCTACAAATATAAGAAATCTGACAGTCGTTTTGGCTATACATAATCTCACTCCCAAAGTTTCTTTATGGAAGAAAGGTCCCTCAGACAGTAGCCAAGTGATTATCATAAGAAGGCAATTCCAAAATTAAGGTATAATAAAGACTTGCCCACCGTCAGTCAGAGCATAGAACAACTCAAAGAAGGAGTGCAAGATTGGAAGATATGGAGAGACCTGGCTCATAGAATTGCCAAGAGTCGGACATGACTGAATGCATAACATCATCAAAGACTTGCCATCTAGTTCTCAATTGCATAGACTGGTTTTCTTAAAATCAATGTTGGAATCAATGCAGTTTTATACTCTTATCCTAGGGCAGCAGTCACCAACTGGTGGTCCGTGGACCACTGGTGGTCCGTGAGAAAATTTTGGTGGTCCACAGAAAAATTATTTGCATTTTTTATAATGCACTAAATCAGGGGTCCTCAAACTATGGTCCCTTGGACAGATACATGCAAAGAATGATTGTGTTGCTGCAGAGAGTCTCCCCCTTCAGGGTCTTCTTGTGTGGGTCAGAGAGGGACAGAAATTCTGACTTGGGGTCTGCTTCAGCCTCCTGGTGCAGGGCTTTGAGTGATGGCTGAAGGGAAGTGCCGCTGGTGGTGAAGAGCCGGAGGACCTTGTTCCAGTGGGACTGCATCATGGCTGACCATCTCAGCCTGCTGAGCCTTCATGCGCCTGTACCTGGCCTTGCACTCCCGCAGGTCTTCCCTCTGCTTGGAAAGCTTATGCTCGTAGTCCTCAGTGAGGTGCTTCTATTGAGCCTCCTTCTTCATCAAATCCAATTTGAACTGAGCTGTTTTGCCAACTCTTTCTTGTGGTGGCTGCTTAGCTCCAGCAACTGCTTCCTGTTGGGGCCCTAAGGAATCCCGACAAGAAGTCAAAGAGTGGCTGGGAGGGGAGGGGTGAGTTGAGTTGAGACTAGCAAGGCATTCCTTGATGCAAGTGACATCGAGTTGGCCCTGCCCACCCAGCCACATGACCACCTAGCCATGCCCACCCAGCTGGTCATTAGGCAGATCATATTAGTGGTCTGCAGGATTTAAAATTATGAATTTAGTGGTCCCTGAGGTCCGAAAGGTTGGTGACCCCTGTCCTAGGGTATAAACAAAACAATACAGAAAAATTTATACAAAATATTGCATTTGAATGATAAAAATGAGAAACAAGGTAAAAATGAAAAATGTAAGTTTTATTACATTACTCATATCTGAAAAGCCTTTGTAATAAACCTTATAAATGCAATCAGAGAAACAGCTACCCAAAACTCTCTTTCAGATGGCAAATGGTTCCAAAGAATGAGTGTTTTCTCATCCAATTAGTCATTACTTGGGATTCTCAAAAGGTTTTCCTCTGTTACATATTTTGAAGGAGCAATGCAGGAAGATGTAATTCTTTAGGGTTGGAAGGAAATTTGAAAGCAGGTTGTTGCCAGTTTCATAAAAGGGTTAACAGGCATGGCTGTTCAGAAAATATTTATTTACAGGAAGAAAACATTGGAGACATTCTCAGCTATTGATTCTAAGCCATATTCCTAGGTGATGCTTATTATTTTGGGGGATATCATTTTGGGGGGAGGGTACTGAGCTGAAGCCACATACCATATTATCTTCTAAGAATGCCCACGGGACTTAAATAGGTCCCATTTAGTCTTACAAAGAAAGCTAAAGTTTAGAGGCCAATATTTTGAAGCATACCAACTTCCATTCATTTTTAAAAATGAAAATCAGCTAAAAAGCAATCAGGTAAAGAGTGAACCTGGTAGATGAAAAGGGACCTTAAAGAACATTCAGTTGTCAATGTTCGAAGTACTTCAGGAATATAATTATTGAATTACTATATAGAACTTAGCTTATACCCTGATGTAGGAGATGACCAGGTTGAGCCTGAAGGAGGGATCAAGTATGTCATCAGTCTTGAGTCCTTTTGCACCCACAAGAGATCTAAGTCCAGTTTACCTTTAATTCCATTGATTGTTATCTACCACCAATTTTCTTTGACTGTTAGTAGTTCAGATTCTTGTATAGAGCATTAGCATGTAATAACCCTGTAATCATTTGAAATGCCTTGCTTCCTTATTACCTGTCTTATTATCTGACACTTATATATATATAACCCACACTGCTGTGGCATCTTCTGGGTTGATGGGAGTTGTAACCCAGCAGTTTGAAAAGTCAGCATAAAGAATGACACATGCCAATATACTGCAATGTCACCTTATACTGGGCAATAATTCCATTTAGTTTACATATAATTATGTGCTTAACAGAAACTGAACTACTGTTGCCTGTTTTATGTTCATGTATTGGATCTGCTTTATGTCTTTTGCTGTTGATCAAATGTACAAAGTTGACACATAGCTCCTCCTTCCCTTGTCTGAAGAGAGAGTATAATAGTTTGTAGAGAGATCTTCTCAGTAGGTATCACCTTCCTGAATCTAGAATCTTATGATACAAGGGAGCTATTTAATGTATACAATTCTTTGATCTCTGGCTTTAGGCAAGCATACAAGTAGAGAACCAGGGTGTCTGTTGTCAACTAGTATATTTGTCTAAAATAGTGGTGAATAAGACTTGTGCTTCCAAGTTTTTTAGAGTACAATTGCTGTAATCCTTGCTATTGAATTATTATTAGCTGGAGTTGATGGGATTTGGTCCAAAATATCTAGAGGGCAATAATAAGTAGTGTAGTAGTGTATAATTCCTAATGGATTCTATATTCTCTTTCACCTAACTGATTTGTATGTTGCCGTAGAATTGGAATATTTAATGCTAAACAAATTATGTAGGTTATACCTCACATAAATACTTATTAATAATCTCTCCTTTTGTCCCATGTGTGTATATGTGTGTGTGTGTGTGTATACGTTTATGTATATGTACAGTATATGTAAAAACTAAACTGTATTTGGTGTGTTGAAGTAACAGAGTTTGGGCTTCCAGGACTTTTTAATCATTGAACACCCTGCTTTCAACAGTACAGTTCACTGAGTCAACTCCAAAAAGAGATTAATTGATCCAGTCAGTTAACAACAGAGGATTAAGTTTAGCCTTAAACAAATCCAATTGTGCATAGTGTTAACCAATTCTATCCAATCAGTCACAATGTGAGAGTTTTTAGAGCCATTTAATTGATTCATTTTGCTTACCTTGTTCTCCAGGAAAGAAAAAAAAGCTTGAGGGAAAGAATGGGTGGAAAATAGAGCTTTTCCATTACAGGTCTGGCAGCAGTAGATAATACATCCCAAATATCAGATAGCTGCTGTGCCCAAGCCATGCCTGCTCTTCCCTGCCTGTCCAATGAGGAAGAGGCTAGTGACATCATAAAGCTGTGTCAGGAATCCTGCAAAGAAAAAGTAGCTGGAGATTGTGAATGTAAAAAATGGGACATTTGGTCTAGTCAATGAGGCTGTGTACTGCCAGAATGTCAGGTAGCAAATCTGACTGGTTTAGTCATGGTGTCAAGGGAATAGGCCTTGGTATCAAAACAATATGCCAAAAGCTGAATGGTGCTATGTAACTGATGAGTACAGGCCCTCTACTCTAGCAATCAGGGACCCACAGCTCATCATCACCTGTTTTTAAAACTATGAGAGAACTCAGATTCTATCTATCTATCTATCTATCTATCTATCTATCTATCTATCTATCTATCATCTATCCAACTTATACGACGACCCATTTATCCATGGAACTCTGGGCAGTGAAGAAGATAAAAACAAAGAATTCCCTTCAACCAGCCAACCAACCAAGTACTGAACTTTAATAAAACCACAAAACCACTAATCGTATCCACCCAAGCCAAAGCCCTCATGCTAACATCCTGACTCCAAGAATTCCTGGTTTGAAGAACAGTTTTTTTCATGAGGCCTCCTCTTTCTCTTTGAAAGCACTTTGTTATTTTTAATGTATGTCCTATAATGCAACCCCATGTTTAAACTGCAGTATTAATGCAGTTATCGGTGAAGACTGAAATCTGCCTGTCAAACCATTCAGATGATACAATTAAACTTTTTTTTTTAAAAACGACATTGTGGTATCTGAATGTGGGTGGTCTTAATCTGGTAGCTGTAGAGTTCAAAGGTTTTGAGTCAAGAGAGCCTGCTGCCCTTACTAGCTTCATTTGTGTACATCTATGTCTTCACAAAAGATTTTTTACTCTCCAGATTTTACAGGAGGTGCCTAGAGATTTTCTATATCTGGATATTGGCCTTTGGAGTTTGTCACGGTAGGGAGAAAAATGCAAAAGTTGACAAATATGCCTTTTCTTCCATTTAACCTTTAGCTTCCATTTAAACAGTGCATTTTATGGGCACATATTATCTGGGAATGGATAAAGACAGACTGACAAGAGTTGGAAAATGGCTAAGAGAGATGATATTTACAAACATCCCCACCCATTTACAATTATATCTGTAGAACTTGCTAATACCTGCAAAATTTTTGAAGTTCCCATGCAATTTTAATATTTATATCAAATCATACTAAGATATTGCAAGAACTGACATTCAAGATATTTGGAGGTTGCAAGTTGGAAAAGGCTAAAAGCAGTTCATGAAGATCTAATACACAGGCTCCATGTTTAAGGCTCCAGATATTGGCAATCAGATGAAAACAATATCTTTATAATATCTTCCTGTGGGATGAGATATGCCATTCTAATGCATGAAAGCCACAGAAATGAATACAACATTTAACATTTCCCATTTTTTAAAATCAAGAAAATCAGCAGCAATATAATCTTAACAGGGATTGGTTTCTGTATGTATGAAACATCATAGAGAGAAATAGGTGAAAATAAACAATCTATTTACTCAAATTTATTTGATTTGTTTATTTGATTATTTATATCTCGCCTTTATTATTTTTACATATAACTCAAGATGGCAAACATATCCAACACACCTTCCTCCTCCTATTTACCCCACAACAACCACCTGTGATGTGTATTGGGGTGAGAAAGAGTGACCGGCCCAAAGTTACCCAGCTGATTTTCACAGTTAAGACAGGACTAGAACTCATGGTCTCCTGCTTTCTAGCCTGGTGCCTTAACCACTAGACCAAACTGGCTCTCTGGCTCTCTCATATAATGGTGACAAGGAGGGTTTGTTGACATAGTTGATACCAGAAACTATGCTACACTTTCCATTTTTTTCTAGATATTTCAGATACAACAGGAAACTCATTAACATGAAGCCATGGATTTCTCATGTATGAATGTGTTGTAACATCACTTTCTCAAGTTATGTTGTCTTTCCCACTCATTTGCCATTTCTGGAACAATAATATTTATTGTATCTGGAATATAGGAAAGAAACTCATTCAAAATGCAAGTTGTCAATGAAAAAATTCTGAGACGCCCAATAATTATAGATATAATTTACAGTAGTTAGGCAGTCATAATGGAGAAATACAGCTTCTCCACACTTTGGGTAATGAACGTCTGCAAGAAAAACAACCCAGCTCAGAGAGCACCAAGGACCCCTCAAGCTTGATTAGAAGAGGATGGATGAAGAGAAATATGTGAGTCTGAGGGACACTGTGATGTCATCTCATCCAGGGACAATACAGTTGCCTTCACATCTAAAAAAAATTCAGTCCACTATCTGGAATTCAATTATTTATTTTATTTTTATTTTATTTTATTTTGAATTTGTATACCGCCCTTCTCCCTGAGGACTCAGGGCGGTGAACAGCCAAGTAAAAACATCAAATACAAATATTAAAATACAGTTAAAATATACATATATAAATTTGGCCCCATTAATTAAAAACAATAAACAAAACACTTAAAAACACTTAAAAAAATTAGGCCAGCCCGGCTTGCTGGAAAAGGAAGGTTTTAAGGGCACGGCGGAAGGCACCGAGGTCTTGGATTCTCCTTATCTCTGGAGGCAATTGATTCCAGAGGGTAGGTGCCCCCACAGAGAAGGCCCTCCCCCTGGGGGTCACCAGCCTGCACTGTTTGGCTGATGGCACCCTGAGGAGGCCCTCTCTGTGGGAGCGTACCGGTCGATGGGAGATCGTCGGTGGCAGCAAGCGGTCTCGAAGATAGCTAGGCCCTATGCCATGGAGCGCTTTAAAGGTGATAACCAACACCTTGAAGCGCACCCGGAAGACCACTGGGACCCATCATCCCTTGACTTATATCCTTCAATATGTGGTGGTAGGGAAAGTCTCATTGAGTTCCAGCTGGGCTTCAGCTGAAAGAACATGAACTGAATTGGACCTGAAAGCCTATATAATAGCTCATATTGCATATGGACGATGTAAATAACTTTCCACAGAATGAAATTCCTTCACGTTGACAGGAAGAGCAAAAGAAGCTACTCCTTTTTACAGACTGATCTGATAAGTATTGCACTGTTTATTAAGCTGTAGAGGAAGCTGAGCTGAAATCAAGACTCAGTTATTTTATGCTCGATAATGAAGCAAATTGTAAAGAAAAGATAACTTGACTGTATCTACTAGGTGACCCTTTAGAAATTACTCTGCAAGGCTCATGTCCAGAATTATCAACTCTTGGGGCATCTGTGGATGAACATAAACATGTATGGTTCGGGGGTGGATTCTACTTACCTTTACTACCGGTTCGCAACGGGGCTGCACGTGTGCGCTTGCTTCGCTCGCGCGGATGCGTGCTCTTCTGTTCAAGCATTTTGATGATATTGGGGTCAGTGGGTGGAGCCTCCTGCCGGTTTTACTACCGATTCTATAGAACCGGTGCGAACCGGGGGCAACCCACCACTGGTGCGGTTATCTCACTGCATTCTGAAGGGCAACATTTTGAAACTCTTAGTTAAAAATCCCAAGTCCTAAAGATTGAAAAAATTGGAAAAAAAAAAAAGAGAGAGAAATACACAAAAACTGAGGAACTGTATTTAATTTTTTAGATAATACGCCAGTGCAGCTGTGGCTTGTAAGACAATAGAACCATTTCACACTCACTTAAAAAAACCTCAAAGCACAAATGTCAGTGAAACATCTGGCATTCCACTGTCTTCAGCATGAGATAGTTAAGCAGTTCCAAATTTTCATGCTGAAAATCTAAATATATGTGCTCACTTCCTTCTCTGAGAGTGCATTTCAAAATTGGAAGACATCATGTCCATGCGGCTCTATTCATACAATCAGTTCAGTTCAGTTCAAGTATCTTCTCCTTCCAGAAAGTTAACGATTATGGCTTGTTCACTGTGTTGTTTTGACTCACGTTATCTGTGAGATGAAAAGTTGTGGTGATCCCCTGATCTGTGCCACATTTTATTCTACTGATTAGATGAGGTTGATTGATCCATCTTGAGGGCTATTTTCTCACCTACAGGGAGAGAAAGCATCCTAGAGACTCATCAGCACAAGCTGCCATTGAACTTTTTTTTTTTTTGCTTCTTTTGTTCAAATTGTCCATTGGTTTTCACAGCGGTCCTTTAGCAATCCTAGTAGCAGGTCCCAATGAGCATGGAGGGGATATGGACTTATTTGCCCCTCTTCCAGATACTTCCCATTGGCAAAAAGCATAGCCCATATCTTGCCAACAAAAGAAAGCACATTCCTTTTGTTTCTAGAGAACCAGAACACTTCAAAGAGAAATTTCAGTAGCTTTTAGAAGATGTCAGTCGACCCTTTCCCCCTTGGATTTAGCATGTGTGCAGGTGGCTGATCATCTGCCAAACCCAGGCTCAGCCTTTCCCTCACCAGCAATTATGCAATTTTTTCCCCTTCATTCAGTGGACTCGGTTTGTGTGTATGTGTTTGTTTTTTCTCTCTATTTACAACTTAGTCCAGCATCTCCAAAAATCACATAACCTCTTCCTCCCCTGAACTTGCAGTACGGTATTTATTTCAGCAGTTCTTTGGAAAAAAAAAAGTGGATGCCTGGGACATGGGGTACATCCTGTGGACTCATTGGATATGATCACCTGGCAAGAAAAAAGTTTTTTTTTTTACTGAAGGAAAAACTAGCAAATTTGTTCTCCCTTGTAAGAGGAAGCTTATTACAATTCCTAGATGATGGCTCCCCAGATACTTGGTTTACAAGAGCCTTCCTCAGCCAGGTGCCTGCTCTCTGTGCCGGACTACAACTCCCATAATCTCCAATTGGTATCCCAAACGGGGTTTACCCGTTATTGAAAGCGCTCGGTTATGGAAAGCTATTTGAATGAGCTTTCCTCCTATTCCATCACGGAAATTCATTGGAAGTTGGTGGTAGCAAAAGCCATATTTTTAAAAATGTGTCCTTTTTAAGATCCAGTTTCACAGTATAAGCTAGCCTGGTTTGAGGAAAGAATGGTAGGTGATGAGACTTAGGTATGAACTACCTGACTCTGTGGTTTCTTCCTCCAAACCCCAAAACTTTAACCTTAGACTATCTACTGTTGACCTCACCCCGTTCCTAAGAGGTCTGTAAGGGGCACACCAACGTGCCCTTATTCGTAACCATTTCATGTATTAATAACCATGTTTATATCTATATCTGTTATCTAATACGTCCTTGACAAAATGAATGAATGAATGAATGAATGAACGAATGCTAGTTTATTTTTTTACTCCTATCTATAGAATAATTCATCCTATTCTGAGTCTGGGGTCTATTTCCATTGAGACTGTGGGAAAGAGAGATGATTTAGAAGTAGACTAATCTCTCTGCCATATTAATTTTCTGTGTACAGGGATTTTTGTTTTTAAAATATGGAGTGAAAAATCACAAGAAATCTCTATTTGAAATTTAAATAGTGCAGTACTGACTATCCCAATGAAAGAAACAAGGCAGATTTCTACTCCTTGGCATTATATTTTACATAGGACTGCAAAGCTCCAAGTGACTATGAAATGGCAGCAGAGAGATACAGATAGGTAACCTGTTGCTGCTATATGGTGTTTGTCTGGATTTTAGGAGTCTCTATGCCAGAGCCTGATTAAGGTTAACTGATGCCTTAAGCACGGCCCAATAATGGTGCCCCTTGATGGAACTGAAACTTTCATGCCATGAGCTGGAAACAACCAATTTTTTAAATTTTAGTCAAAGAAAGAAACCAAAGAAAACCTTTTTTTTTTTTACAAAGTACATTAAAGTTCAATACTGCAGATAAGGACCATTACAAAAAATTGAAGTTGAATATGGCAGTGAAAAAGTTAAGGACATAATAACTTGGTGGGGGCGGGGGGGAGCTCTGTGGTACCCTAAGCAGGTTCCTATTTTGTTTAATGGTTAATCCAGCACAACTCTATGTGGTACCCTTAATGGTGGCAGGTTCACTTTTTGGGGCGTAAAAGTCAATAGCTGAATGGGTGGCAAATCACACCACTTCTCTAAATCAGTGTTTCCTATGATACAGAGAGGGACGTGGTGGCTCAGTGCCTTAGATGCTGAACTTGTCGATTGAAAGGTCGGCAGTTCAGTGATCCAAATCCCTAATGCCATGTAATGGGGTGAGCTCCCGTTAGTTGTTCCATATTCTGACAACCCAGCAGTTCGAAAGCATGTAAAAAATGCAAGTAGAAAAATCGGGACCACCTTTGGTGAGAAGGTAACAGCGTTCCGTGCGCCTTTGGCATTTAGTCATGCCAACCACATGACCACATCTTTGGACAGTGCTGGCTCTTCGGCTTTGAAATGGAGATGAGCACTATCCCCTAGAGTTGGGAATGACTAGCACAGATGTGCGAGGGGAACCTTTACCTTTACCTTTATGACACAGAGACTCAATACAATGCAATACAATGAAGATGTAAGATAAAGGAAGATAGGCCAAAAGTGTAATGTTCATTTATGGCTAGACATCTCTAGCTCTTCAGCCCTCCAGTCAAAGAGGGCAAGGGGAACATTGCCCTGCCTAAAGCAATGTTTCATTCCACCGAGGTTTTAGAGGTTCTGTTTTGTGTGAAAATGCATTTAACAACGGTGGTAGTAGGACCATGGGAGACTGTGGAAAGATACTGTTACTGACAATGAACTCACATCTCGAGGTCTGCGAGTGGATTCTGGAGATGCCTGCATGAAGTCTGAGGATATGCCTGTGGGGGAGGTTGTGGGAAAGCAGCCTCTTGTAATTACATGTGATAATTAAAGCCAATTCCATCTTTCTATCATGCATTAATGCTGTTAGTTGCCAGCTCTGCTTTGATTCCTAAGTACGGTCATTCCCGCCCTCCCAGCCCTCCCCACTCCTCTAAAGACAGCACAATAAGGGAAATGGACCATTTTGGATCAGTCTAAATGCAATTTGTTCAGTTCTTTTCAAGCATATAATCCTGGTACAAAGAAAGGATTTGGGGGGCATTTTCAGCTCTGCAGGAACAAAGGCTCAGGCCAGTCAGAAGGCAGAATTGTCACTTGCAGCTGCTCTGATAAATAAAAGAGCAGCCAGTAAATGCCTCTACAGTTTTGGATGCTTCTTAGGGAAACTGAATTTTCTCTACAGCAGGTGCTTTGGCTGCAACTCTCCAACTTCCCTTTGGGTCTGGTCATCTCTCTTTCTAGGGCAACATGAACAAGGGCTACTGTGCAAGCGTGGGAGGAGCATAGGGGGCTGCCTCATCTGAAGCCAAATCATTCATTCCTTGAGACTAGCACAATCTCCTTTGACTAGCAGGGGTCCTGGAAAGGCCTGATGAAGCTTTGCAGCCCTGGGACATCACAGAAACTCCTAGTGAGGACTTTGCAAGGATGGAACCAGTCACTACAAAACACAGAGCTCTCTCTACCCTGCATGTCCACAGTCATATTAATGGTGGGGTGATGGGGTGCCGAGAAGTGGGAAGGTAGTAATGGTTGGTTGTTATTGCAATGATTTCCTCTTTCATATCAAAATGAATAGGTTTTTAGCTGAACATTTCAATCGTCAGTTGGTGTATGTAACAGAACACAGTCCAAAGAAAAACTTCACATCCCCTTATTGCTACCAGCATGTATGAATCAATGGCTTCTAATAGTAGTGACAGCTAAAAGCTCAGCCTATCAAAACACACAGTGTTATCCCTCCTACTCATTCCTGCACACCAGGGGTGAAATGCTACTGGTTCAGACCAGTTCGGGCAAACTGGTAATAAAAAATGCTACCGGTTCAGGCGAACCGGTATTTCCGATGATCAGCTGGGTGACAATCAGCTGTGATGAGCGATTTATATTAGCTAGAGTCGTCGGATTGCCTGCTTTCTAGCTAACCTAAATCGCGTGGCATAGTGGATCCCCCCCCCGCTGTTCTACTTACCTTTGCAGACTTGGAAGGCTTCAAAATGTTCCCTTTTTAGCACTGCTTGGGTGCGTCTCAGGCGCACCTCAGGCATGCATGCATGCGCAAAGCACGTGCTCAGTAGCAAACTCACATAACCGGTAGCAGACTTCAGAGGATTTCACCCCTGCTGCACACTATAGCATTGCACTAAAATCAAGTCATGATTATTGTTTCTATCCATCAAAGAGGAGGTAGCTACTGAACTCTTGTAAATGTGAGCTTTTCTGCTACCTTATAAAAAAAGATATATCCAGCCGATCTTCAGTTTTCCAAATATAGTTGTAACCAGTGGTGGGTTTCAAAATTTTTTACTATCGGTTCTGTGGGTATGGCTTGGTGGGTGTGGCATGGCTTGGTGGGCATGGCAGGGGAAGGATACTGTAAAATCTCCATTCCCTCCCCACTCTAGGGGAAGGTTATTGCAAAATCCCCATTTCCTCCCGATCAGTTAGGACTTGGGAGGCAGAGGATAGATGGAGGCGGGCCCAGTCAGAATTTTTACTACCGGTTCTCCGAACCACTCAAAATTTCTCCTATCGGTTCTCCAGAACTGGTCAGAACCTGCTGAAACCCACCTCTGGTTGTAACCTCCAGGACTCCAGGAAATTTTTGGCAGAGGACAGTTGGTGGACTTGCATGGTGGAACCAGAAGCTTATTCTTCTTCCAACTATTCCTGGCTTTTGAGCTTATACCTTTCCTTGCTATCTGGATTTCCTGGAAATGCCTTGCTTTTTGGAAGTATGAACTTCATCAACAACTTCTAGATTTCTTTCCTGCCTGGACAGGTTTTCCAAGTCCCAGGCCATGCAGCGTGCAAATGCACAAGAGGTAAATCATTATGGTTGGGATGACTTTGATATCATTTTCATCTTATTTTAGTGGAGAGTTGACACTGCTTTCCCCAAACCCAAGTCCTGTGGGTTGTAAAATTAAATGTGTATGTGGGAAAAACAGAATGATGTCAAGGCTATCTAAAACACTTCCTTTATAGCAGAGAGCACCCCTGTTTGACTCTGTTCCCATTTGAGCTTTTCTCTCTGCTGACAGGCACTATCTGCATCTGGAGGTGAGCAAACACCAGGACCACTTTGTGTGTCAAGTGCCAGGACAAGGCATGGACTGATACAGCCTCTATCCCTAGTGATAGCAAAGCCAGGTGCTCCTAGAAGCAAAAGTTCAGTTCCTGTTTGCCTCCATTTGGGTCCAGAATCTGGGAAAAAGAGATAGTGGCAAGTGACTTGGTGTTGACAAGTCAGATGATAGAAAGGTCATGTCTCCTTTGGTGAATTCTTCAGCAAGTGGATCAGAAGCAGCTGGTTAAGCAAAGTGGACCTTTAGGAGCAAGGGTGGTTGACTTTTTATCTACAGTTGCAACACTTAAGCACTAGAGCAGTGTTTCTCAAACCTGGGAACTTTGTGTGGATTTCAGCTCCCAGAATCTCCCAAGTCAGCAGGGGGATAGAATCAGTGGTGGGATTCAGCCAGTTCACACCTATTCGGGAGAACCGGTTGTTATCTTTCTAAGCAGTTTGAGAACCAGTTGTTGGAAGAAATCTTTTTTTTGTTTTTTCCCACTTTACAGGGCTAATCCTGTAAGGACGGCAGGAAGGAAACATTCTGATGTTGTTTCTAGCCTAATCTTTATTGCACTGCTTACAGAAACTGCCTCTACGGTTAACCCTTATTACAGTGTAACAGCTAAGGCAAAGCGCCCATTGACGTGAGTGACGTTGAGTTGGCCACACCCACATGGTCACATGACCACCAAGCTACGTTACCCAGCTGGTCATTAGGGCAGAGAACGGTTGTTAAATTATTTGAATCCCACCACTGGATAGAATGCTCTAGAAGACATTCCCTGCACCATGAGATTCTCCATTGTGCCATCATATTCTATGAGCCTGTATTTTATACTACTTACCAACATCATTTACTGATGGGAGTCTACTCTGCTGGTGAACTAAATATACTATATATACCAGTGATGCCTAATCTTTTCCGGACCAAGTGCCCATAGTGCACGTGCAGGTGAATGCGTGCGCCCGTGCCCAAACCTAACCCTAACCCTAACTCTAACCCAGGGGTGGGTTCTAGTTTAGTTTAGTTTAGTTTAGTTTATTTGATTTGTATACCGCCCTACTCCCCAAGGACTCAGGGTGGTGAACAGCCAAGCAATAAAATACATTTTTTTTATATTTTACATTTTAAATTTTTTTACTACTGGTTCTGTGGGCGTGGCTTATTTTGTGGGCATGGCTTGATGGTCATGTGACAATTCTTTAGGATTTAGCAGAGGTACTGGTCTACCAGGCTTTTAACTGTTTGTAGAGCTGTACCGGTCTACTCATTTGTTTTTGGAGGCACCGGTCTACTCATTTGTTTTTGGAGGCACCGGTCTACCCATTTGTTTTTGGAGGCACTGCTCTACCATCACACTGCCTTTTAACACTGATCAGCTGTAGAGCGGTCCTTTGAAGCCTTGCGGCAAGAGTTTAAACAGTTTTTTTCCTTCTAGCTGATCAGCTGGGACTCGGGAGGCAGCAATAGATTGGGGATGGGGCCAAATAACAGGTAAGAATAATGCAGGGGGGGGCAGGGGCGGGGGGGCAGGAGGGCCCAGCTCCCGAACAAAGAGAATTGGTTCGGTGACATCATATCGTCACCGCTACCAGCTCGGCCGAACTGGGCCGAACCGGGAGGAACCCACCATTGTCCTAACCACATTATAGCTTAGGACAATTTGTTTCAACTGTATACAGCAAGAATATAAATCTGGGCAAATCTGTTCCTAAACCAGTTGTTATATACACTTATACTACATTCTTTAACCTTCATGCTTACCTGAAACTGGTTAACTGGCATCACTGGGTCTTATTTCCAAACTACTGCCTAGAAATGTATCAGCTGGGTGGGAACCTGTGATCATCATCATTGCCATTTTCTTCATCACCTCCACGATCTCAGGTTTTTGCTTTGCTTTGTACCGCCTGACATGAGGAAATGCTTTATTTGCCTTTAATCTGGGTGCCTGATACCAGTGGTTTCAATAAAAAGAGAATCAAGGGGATTTTGATTATTTAGAAAAACATTGTTTAAAGCGGGCATGATCTCACCTCGCTGGCTTTGGGAAGAACCTTCCTTCTCCTCCATGGCCATCATCTGTGGGAAGTGTTTTCCCTTTTCTAAAGTGGAAAGGCAATGCTTTTGTTGGCTAAAGCTTCACATAGCCTCCTGAATGTGTTAAAAGGGGGGTGAACAAGAGAGGAAGCTTCCTGAATTACAAGATAAATACATATCCATTGCACATAAGAATATTAACTGTGTAAGGCTGTTTAAAATAGCACTTAGTTGCCTCCTTCCAGCAGAACTGGGGAGGAAATCCTATGAGGTTTTGTCTGGAATAGCAGAAGGTTGGGTGGCAATCTGCTTGCTTTTATTGCAGCCCTAGAACAGGGGTGTCAAAGTCAAGGCCCACGGGCTGGATCTGGCCCGCAGGGTGCTTAAATCTGGCCCACAGGGCTGTCCTGGAAGTAGCAAAGGACTGGCCTGCGATGCCTCTGGCAGCCAAAACAGGGTGTGTGTGTGTGTTTGGGGGGGCTGCATGCTGCCCCCCCACACCCTGTTTTGGCTGACAAAGTGCTATAGGAGGCTGTCCAGGCTGGAAACGGGGCACATTTTGGCCAGCCGGATGCTGCAGGAGGGGTCTGACCCATCTCCCCTCCACCCCGCCCCCGGCCAGCCTGTGGAGGAGAACTACAATGTTGATCTGGCCCTCAAAGAAATCCAGTTTGACACCCCTGTCCTAGAACATCTGGATAGGTGCTTGGTACATAGGACAGACACAGAAACACAGAATGCTTAAATAGAGACAGAGCAGTAGTGAAATCCAAATTTTTTTACTACTGGTTCTGTGGGCGTGGCTTGATGGGTGTGGTGTGGCTTCGTGAGCGTGGCTTGGTGGGTGTGGCAGGGGAAGGATACTGCAAAATCTCCATTCCCACCCCACTCCAAGGGAAGGATACTGCAAAATCTCCATTCCCACCCCACTCCAGGGGAAGGATACTGCAAAATCTCCATTCCCTCCCCACTCCTGGGAGAAGGATATTGCAAAATCTCCATTCCCACCCCACTCTGGGGCCAGCCAGAGGTGGCATTTGCCAGTTCTCTGAACTACTCAAAATTTCCACTACCGGTTCTCCAGAACCTGACAGAACCTGCTGGATTTCACCCCTGAGCTGTATAATCATGCTCAAGTTATACTGATCCAGAAGCACTTTTTAAGACTCTTAAGGCTCCAAAACTTACTAAAAAGTAAATCTGCTGGATTTCATTCCTGAGACAGAGGCACATATATGTTTTCTGCATACATCTATTTTATATGTGTATAAAAAGGTAGCTATCCATGCATGAATTGTTGGGCCTATTTTCATTTTTACATTCTGATTCGAGGACTTTGGGCATGTCTTTGGGGACCCTTAAAAAGCAAGTATGGTTTTAATTCTATTTTTAATTCTTTGCAAAAAAAAATTTTTTTCTCCTAAACTATCCATCTTGAAAAATGCATATATCCAGATATACAGTATATCCTGCTTACTGCTAGTACTCCCTTAATGTCTGGTCTGTTTAGGGACAGTTTGAAATTGAAATGGAGCTGAAAAAGTAACTTTGCAACTAGTCTTCACACTTACGACTGTTGGAGCATCCCCATGCTCATAAGTGATCATAAGCAGAGTCAATGGAGAGCTGCCTAGACTAGCGACTCTGGTAACAGGCAACATCCAAAAGGAAAAGAGGAGGAAACAAAACAAGTAGGATCTATTTCTTTATATTTAAGATCATGGATTTGGCTCAACAGTTCGGGCCAGACAGTGTGCTCCTTTCTCCTTGACAGGCAGCAAAATAAAGCCCTGCCAAATATTATTGTACAAAATTTAAATGCTCACATATGGCCAGTCCATTATTATCTAATAGATCTTATCATATTTGAGACAATCTGATCACATTTTTAATCCTGAGCTTTCTTGTCTACACTCCCGAATTAGGTTTAAGACAGTGGTGAAATCCAATTTTTTTTACTACCGGTTCTGTGGGCGTGGCTTGGTGGGCGTGGTGTGGCTTGGTGGGCGTGGCAGGGGAAGGATACTGCAAAATCTCCATTTTCACCCCACTCCAGGGGAAGGATATTGCAAAATCCCCATTCCCTTCCCACTCTGGGACCAGCCAGAGGTGGTATTTGCCGGTTCTCTGAACTACTAAAAATTTCCGCTACCGGTTCTCTGAAGTACTCAAAATTTCCGCTACCGGTTCTCCAGAACCTGTCAGAACCTGCTGGATTTCACCCCTGGTTTAAGAGTGCTAGAGTGCTATTGAATAGATTAATTTCTTTCATTTCCAGAATATGAAGTTTAAGAGCCTTGCTGAGTTTATAAGCTCAGGATCAGGGCAAGGCAAACATTAGTTTGGCCCTTGCTTTCTAGGTGTGCTTAATAGAGTGATCCAGGTCAAAGGATTCATAAACACAGATAGTGATTATGATTCCTTGTGGAGCTCTTGCCTGAAAAGACATGGTTAATGTAATGCATGTTAGATAGTTAGACTTCACACCCTTGTTTGTTTCCGTAGGCCAGAATAAGAGTTAAATTTATTTGAGTGTGCAGACCAAAACCATCAAATCCACAAAAACTCACTGAATAACCTTCAATAAGTTTCAGCTTTTTTGTATTAACTAATTCATACAATGGTTAAGAGCATTAATAGACATTCACACTCATAATTTTACAGAGATGTAATATATAGCCATGGTGGATTTTCTTCTTTATAAAATGTTGTAAAGATGTGAGCTGCAGCTCAGACATTTTATGCTAGACTGTTTCCGCTTGCATCCCTATTTATCCCTGATTAAAAATTGCAAACAAACTTGATATGATTGTAAAAATGCATCCAAAATGTTTTTCAAAGCTACAGGAAAAGTTAAAAAACAGAGTGGGGAATTTTATCTGTTACGACTGATATATTGCTTAACATCTTAAAAAAGAGGTTTCTTCCAGAAAATCATATTTACATTTACGTAAATCGAAGGAAGTGATATACATAAATGTTAGGAGGATTTATGGTTGACATTTTTTGCTTGATTACAAAAAACAAAAAACCTGTCTCAATGCAAACAGAAAAACTGTCAGAATTTTAATGACCTCTGCCTCAGTGAACGACTCTAAAATTGCCTCACAATTATTTTTATATAGCTGAGATATTTACATTCGTATATTTAGAAGTTCTATAAGCCCAACAAAGCAGAAGCCTTGCATTTGACGGAAATAAAAGGAGAAAGAAATTAGCCAAGTGCAATGCCTCTCAGTCTTTTTGTTTTTTGAAAAAAAGGAACTTTAATGATCAACAAATGGCAATTAATTTCCTGTCATGTAAGGACTGTACTGTAATAGCCCATCACCCATTACAAACAATGTTGATGGTGCATGCTTGATGAGACTCGCTTTGCTACATAGAGTTGGGATTGCAATTAACTTGGCCTTTTAATTATAAATTAATGGATGAATTATTTTAATCACAACTATATGTCTCAACTTCTTAACAGTAGTTTGTACATTTGACACAAAGACAAGAACATCAAACGGATATTAAATACTAGCATAGGAACTTTGCCAGCCAGGCACTAAGAGAAGCTGTTGAACCTCCTAACCTGCTATTTTGGAAGGTTCAAAATCCCAAACACACACTCTGGATTAGTGTCCTGACTGTGGTTTATCAAACCAGCTTTCTCCTTCTTAATAATTCTTCTCTATTATTGGTTTAAATACTGCACGCTATATAGCTCCAGATGGATAATTACACTGCTTCAGGTATTCTCTTCTTCCTGCCTTTGAAATATTTGCTTTGAGGATCTTTTTTTGGGGGGGTGGGATGGGGGTGGGAACAGATGATGATGATGATTAGTTTGCTACTTGAGCGGTACATAAAGAGGTGAAGCATAAACTTCACTATTTTAAGAGCCTTGCCAAGAATAAAGACAGAGAATGCTGATTCCTCTCCAACCCATCTGAAATTTCAATTCTGGAATTGGCACATTGATAATTTTAAACAAAACCACTTAGTTGCAAGGGGCATATTGGATTTAGAGCCTGACATGAAAAACCTACTGGATTCTTTGTGTTGCTGAATAATATCACAGCACAAGTGCCTCCTATAAAATATTTTAAAAAACTAATTGGTTAAGTCAGTCTTCCTGAGTATAATATCAGCAAGACAAATTGAGGCAGATTTAACCTCTGGCATTTCAAACAGAAATATGCATGCTCTACAATGGCCTGGATGAGGCAGAGCCAACTGAATTTAAATCTAGAAAAGACAGAAGTTCTAAAGAATTCAACCTGTGTCCTTCCTGATCTTTCTGGATTTGGTGATAATTCTTCATGCCTTGATTGGATTACATATTTACTGTTAAAGTGTTCTGTTGTGTACATGTTTTAACTGTTTTATAATTTTAGAACTGTTAGCTTCCCAGAGTCACTTGGTTGAGATGGGAAGCTATAGGAAATGAATGAATGAATGAATGAATGAATGAATGAATGAATGAATGAATGAATCAATATATCAATCAATCAATCAATGAATAGGGCTGCCCTTGGAAAGAGTCTAGAACTTGCAGGTGGAATGAATAGGCTTCTAATCAATGAAATGGACAGTAATCATATGATACCAGTCTTGAAAAAACTTACCAGTTGCTTACTTGACACAATTTAAATGTATGATATTGTACAGATATTTAAAAGCATAAGTTTCATAATGGGAAACTTTTTATATTTAGGCAGGATTGCCCCTCCCATTATGAACTTTCTTTCAGGAGAATCCCTTGTTGTGAGGGATCTATTTTTGTGACACCTGGGAAACGACTTTTTTGTCCTAGTTCCTGGATATGGGAAAAGTTGTATTTGGCTCCTACTATCTTAGTGTTCAGGTGATTCTTAAAAATATAATCTTTTCACCTAGCATTTTAATATTTGATGGTTTAGGTTTTTTTTAAAAAAAATTTAATTGCTCTCCTTTAAGCCACCCATAGAAATGATATCCTCCACAAATTTGGAGGAAGGTGAAAGAAACTGAAATCACATTAAGACCAGAAATATTAATTCTTGGAATCTTCTCCAGAGAAGAAAGGTGGGAAAAGTTAAACATATAATTATTTGAAGGTAGCAGTTTTGCAAAGATCCTCATTTGAGTACTGCATTATAGGCAGTGTTGATCTAAATGAACCAATGTTCTTATTCCTTATAAATCTCTTCTATCTTTGAAGCATTATTCATCCCCCAACATTGAAATTAATAACTTCCACTTATTCAAAAAGCAAAACATTCTAAAGAGTTCTTTTATTTTAATGACCCTGTTATCCCTTTTATCGGAGTGGAGTCAGAGTGACTGAATGGAACTCAAGTGTTTACTGGCCAGATGCTCTTCCTGACGCCTACGTGGAGTTCACAGGACATTGTTAGATATATTTGTGCTAAGGGGGAAGTCCACTGAAAGTACATAACTGAGAGAAAGAGTTTGAAACAGCCCTAAAAAACTGTTGGTCAGGGTTGTTCATCACCATCTAAAGCACTGGAGCCTCCTCACATAACCTTATTTAGCCCTAAGTGCACAACCAGAAATATAGGAAAGTTACCGTTTGAATATAGTCTTACTGGCTTTGTTTATGATGAACTTTTCAGAAAAGAAAAGGAATATGCAACGGCATTTTCTCTCCCTTCCCTCTTTCAATCTGATTAACCAGGCAATTACCTGTTCATAGGAAGTGGCAGATAAATTCTACCTCATGAAATGCTCTGCAGAATATTCACCATCTTTTTAAAGCTAATTTCATTGGCTTATTCTTACCTCAGATCCATCTCTTGTGGCAAGATTCATTCATATCTGAGCCCACATTTTAGACTGTGGCAAGATTCATTCATATCTGAGCCCACTTTTGAGACGTACCTATGTCTTGATTCACACAATCTCAGGGACTCCTCAGCAGGGGGATTCAATCTTGAGACTTGATTATGCATCTTGGCTACATTCCAAAGCTGTGGTAACTAGGAGATGAAAAGATGTTGGAAGTCTTTGAGGTCACAATGGCAGCAGCATCAACATGTAGTCACAGGAGACATTTCACTGAGGGAGACACAGTTTCTCCTTCCAATTTTGCTGAGGCAGAAGAAGCAAAAGCATGTGGACACAGACTACTGTTCACTGTAGAAATCAACAATAGAGGTACACATAGAATGGAAAATATTTAAGTTGGCTGTGTTCATGAAGTCACTTACAGTCAAATTTGATTTGAAAGAGATCTTATCTTTTTAATAAGCAGGAATATTTTGCTGAAATGGCAGTCAAGAAAGGAGTAGAGAATGAGACTCCTGATAAAAACATGGTGAGTTAGATGTCCCTGAAGGAGTGGGGATGACATTATGGCAGAGATCAGCAGTCAAAGGGTAGGTGCTGGTTAACAAAATCTCTCCAGAGAAAGGAGATATCATGACATCAGCCACATGTACTCCAGACAGCTGCACCTCATGAATAGATTGCAGATACTGAGGTTTTTGTGGTTGGATGGTGAGTTGAATGGCTGAGAGTCAAGAGATTCCAAGTAAGCTCACAGTTACAGTGAGAAGTTCAGCCAAGCCTCATTTCTCAGTCACTTTTGGAATTACTTTGTTACTGCTTTTCAAATATTAAGAACTTTTGGAAAGGCCAGGTTTATGGCATTCACTAGGTGAGTTAACTTCAATCCTAAATCTTAGGTATGGATTTAGGGGGAAAAAATCTCATTTTTGGAGGGAAGAATGAATGGCAATTAATAGACTGTTGTTTATTTATTTATTAAAATGGACTAGGGATCTGGATAGATTTGAAATAAGATTTTGAGATCAATTATAAGAATCATTAGGAAATGGCTGTAGTTTTGAATACTGAAAAAAGAAAGGATAGGAATTTGAAAGTTGGGCACTAGAGGGAATCAGGAGGAACTAAATGAGAAGAACCCTTCCGTTCATCTTGCTAACAGAGAATGAAGCAAAATACATTGGTATTGAAGAATGTTTTTCAATAAGGGGCTCAGAAGTTAATTTTAAGAATGTTATCATAAAATAATCTCTGTGTAAATGATGTTAATGGAAGCAGAACAAATTGTACCAAAGATGACCGAAATTGATTTAAATGTGGAATTAAAAAAACAACAGGCTTTCTCCACTCCACTGAAGGAATCTTCTCTCCAGGTGGATGGAAATTACTTTGCCAGGGTGCAAAAATAGCAGTAGCACTTAGATTTACATACTGCTCCATAACGCCTTACAGCACTCTCTGAGCAGTTTACAGAGTTACCATATTGCCCCCAACAATCTGGGTCCTCATTTTACCAACCTTGGAAGGATGGAAGGTTTGAGCCTGTCAGTATTGAACTCCTGACAGTGGGCAGAGTTAGCCTACAATACTGCATTCTAACCACAAAACTCAGATTATCAGGATCTGAGCTACATTTCTCCACTCTGCTGAAGGAGTTCAGTTCCCCTCAACAGACACCTCTTTCGTCCACCTCCCAGAGACAAGAGGCAATCCTCTTTTTAATTGTTAATTTTTTATTAAAGTTTTATTGAAGTATAAAAGAGAACTAGTCTAGAACTAAGGAGAAATTTTCTGACAGTTAGAACAGTGGAATGACTTGCCTTCAGAAGTTGTGGGTGCCCCATCACTGGAGGTTTTAGAGAAGAGATTAGACACCATTTGTCTGAAATGGCAGAGGAACCCACTAGAGAAGTCAAAATGAAGATAAGATGGCAACAGGTAGACACAGAAATTGAAAGAAGGGGGGGGGGAAGAGAACACAGCTGCCTGCAATTTACTGCTGGTTCGAATCTCTCCAAGGCTCAAGGTTGACTCAGCCTTCCATCCTTTCTAAGGTAGGTGAAATGAGGACCCAGTTTGTGGGGGCAATAAGCTGACTTTGTATAAATATACAAAAGTATGAAGGCTATTGCTTAACGCATGGTAAGCCGCCCTGAGTCTCCGGAGAAGGGCGGCATATAAATCAAATTAAAAAAAAAAAAAAAAAGAGAGACCCAAGAAGAAAAAGACAGAGGAACTTTTCCTATGATTCATATTAATGATAACCAACATATTTTTATACCGGCATAAAATTTGCTGCCTCCATTAGTGATCACCAATATTGTCTTCTTCAGGATTGCATGCAAATGGTACCTTTATTTGCTGTATGCAGGGCATATCATGGAAAGGATCTGGCAGATTCCTGCAGTATTTTTCCTCCCCTTCCACTGAATATCACCAACTAGTGGGAGAATTTCTACTAATCTTTTTAATGAAGAATGATATTAGGACGCAATCTGGAAAGAATAGATGACAAACTGGTATTCTGCAAAAGTTTTGAGAATCGGATTAATAGATGGTAATGTAAAGAGGCTGTTCCTATGAAGCCAATTTACAACACAGCAAGTTGACGGACAGTGATGGGAAGATGAAAATGTAAAATTTGTAAAATTTCTCTCCTTGAGAGGAAAAGTAAGTAAATTTAGATAATCTTTGAGATGTTTAGACAGGACAATTTAAAAAAAAAATGTTCATAAGAATAACGTATCTTCTAAACCCATCAAATCATACTGAATTTTATAAAATAGGCTTCATAGCTGACAATTTTCTTAGTTAATGAGTTAAAAAATGATATCTAAAACTGAGAGTTTTTCCAGAAACATAATTTTCTTTAATTAATTTACTAGCAATTATTTTTGACAATTGTTAGCTGTTATGCCAGAGATATAAATAATCCACGACATATTTCTTACCCCTGCAACTTCGTATCTGAATAATGTGGAGAGGTGTAATTTACATCTGCAATAATGTGATGTCTGAAATAAAACTCTGGATGGCTGTTTATGCATCTGCAAAGCAGTGTATAAAGCATGTGCAAAATATATACTAATTAGATTAAAATTAAATGAAATAATATAGAATTTCTCTGCCATGTTACTTGATGTGACAAACAAAATCTTGTAGGGAATAAACAGTCTATTTTGAGCCCCTGAATTCCAAGACCACTAGGCCTAGCACTGTAGATATTACTTGAGTGGAAACCTGAACGCAACTTTATATTTATTTATTTCTTAGCTTCTTCAGACTTTGGTATTGTATAGACAACCAGTTTTCTTGAATTCTCTTGATAGTGATGATCATGAGGAGGAAGGAGATGAGGAGAAAGAGGTGATGGTGGTAAGGAGATAAATGATAGACAAATATAGTTGAAATGTATTTGAATATAAGTAGCTCAGGTTGGTAGGCTGTTAGTCTGAGCTCTGAACTCAGCAATTTGGTTGCAAACGTTTCGTCACCATTCGAGGAGACATTGTCAATGCCCTTTGAATTGTGCTCATTTGTCAGAGCACTGCCCTTTAAGTACCTTTTTATGTGATGCAAATTAGTATGGATGTTATTTGTTCGGCTACTTCTGAGTCATGGTCTGACTTCAGACTGTTTGGCCATGCCTCGGTAACAACTGCCAGCCAATCAAATAGTCCAAAGTCAGACCATGATTCAGAAGTAGCTGAACGAACAGCATCCACACATTTGCATCACATAAAAAGGTTAAGTGCTCTGACAGATGAGCACAATTCAAAGCATATTGATGATGTCTCCTTGAATGGTGAAGAAACATTTGCAACCAAATTGCCAAGTTCGGAGCGCAGACCAATAGCCCAGATAAATATAGCATTCTGGATTTAGATTTTTCTGAACTACTCTCCCTTATCTTTTGATATTAATATTGAACCACGTACCTTATGCCCTATACTGTTTAACTCAGCTGATTGTCAGAATCCCATATATCTGCATCTATAATACTGTACATGGATTCTGTTGTTGCAACAGGATGAATAAGAGCTTTGCTCCATGCACTGGTTAAATTAAGTCAACCCTAAATAAGACCTCTATTCATGGACCTAAGAATGATGAAAGACAGAGGGAAGAGAAGACACAGAGCTGACAGCTGAAGCTTGTCTCTGCTCTCTTAGCCAGCAAAGCTGACAAGTAGATTGCCCAGGACAGGCACTTACAGGTTAGCCTGTCAGCTACTGGAATGCCCTATTTTTTATCTGCCACCTTCATGGAAGACTTTTTTAAAAAAGAAAGACAGAGAGGGGATCTGTGCCCATCTGATGAGCTGGCTCATACTGGCATGTCATCAGCTTTTGGAGATGAACACAGAGAAAGCAAAAAATTACAGTAGGATCTTTCATATCCTTGTCGGATTTGTTCCTCTGTCTGCAATCTTTGATGTTTACAGAAAACTACAGAGCAGAATGTGTGGCTATAAAAGCAGTACAGGCAGCAGCGAACATAAAATAAGACAAGGGTCAGTAGAATTCCAATATTATTAGTGGACTTGTTATATCTCTGGTTCTGGAAAATAAAAACATAGAATCAATTTTCAGCCTCCAATCCCAACAGAAGCAATACGAAGGCAATCTGTAATTGCTTTTCTTTCTACCAACTAACAATGCTGAGAAAAAGAAGCAAAACTCAGTGTGCATGTCAAGTTGCTATAATTTCTATATATATACCGTGTTCCCCAGAAAATAAGACCCTGTCTTATATTTTTTTGAACCCCGGAATAAGCGCTTGGCCTTCAGGGAGGGCTTATTATTTTGGGGCACGTGGGGGAAACCAGAGGAAATGGCAGGGACGAGCTGCGCATGCATTTAAATATTTTCAAGGAGGGCTTATTTTCAGGGGGGCTTATTTTAGTGCATGCGCTCAAAAGGCCGATTGGGCTTATTATCAGGGGAGGTCTTATTTTAGGGGAAACAGGGTAATATGTTTGGATTAGACGTATAGGTCTCACCTTGGAGGTCTGGAGACTGGAGACAGTCTGAAACAAAGTTTCCTCCAGAGGGAAAATGGAAGGAAGGAAGGAAGGAAGGAAGGAAGGAAGGAAGGAATTAATTCCTTGTGAATTGCATAAGTGGAGGAAGGTATTACATTCAATGAAAATTTGTTAATGGCAGAAGAGTCTAATGAAAAAGAAGGAAGGATCGAAACAGGGGCAACAGAGAAGCCAACTTGTTGCTTCAAGCTGGGATGAAGATGAGCACACCAAACTTGCCTTTCTTGACCTGCTCTTCTTGAGAGGAGGATGAGTATCTGAAATGGACACCTTCTCCATCTATAGAGGCTCTTCACATGGATGAAGCCTCTGGAAAATTTAGGCTCCTCAATCAGTTGAAAGTCACCATGGACAGAGAGTGGCAATACTGCAAAAACTCATCCTGAGTAATTGGAAAAGATGGGAGCTGACAAGAGGAGAACAAACTTTGCATGGTGATTGAAGAGGACTATAATTAGTCAGCATTCTTTTCTAGGGATAGGAGCTACTGAACCTGCAAGAGTAAGGTTGTCAAGCAAGCGTAGTTTCTTTGGGCCTGCAGCCCAACACAAACCCTAGAATTAGGCCTTTATTGACCATATTTGTTTTTCCCAACAGAAGGAGAGGAAACAAAACAACTGATAAAAACTCAAGAATCTTTTCCCAAGTTTCCATCCCAACTTCCAATAAGTCACACTAAACAGATCTATCTCCAGCAATGTAGCAGAATAGGTATACTGATTTGGGATTAAGAAATTCTCGCTTCAGTGGGGTTTACCACAGGAAAACATACTTCCATTTATGCTCATTTAGCCCACATGTTAAATTTCTCTGTGTAAGTGTATGATGCTCTTGTGTATGTGCAAGTGTGTGAGACAGTTTCCTATATGAGAAAATCACTTGTGTTCTACATAGGATGGGGATCACTTAAATTTGAGGCGTCTTATTTTAGTAGGAATTTCATTTAACTGGTAAGATTTCCTTTTTTCCTGGCTGTGTACCTCTGAGGAAAATGGTTCTTTGCCAAGTATACAAGGAATATTCATTCGTGTGCATGTGTGCACACAACCACATAGACAGAGAGATGTGTCTGTCATATGCACACACACTTCTTGGTGAGTGGGGTTAAAAAATGTAAGCAATTGAATGGAAATTGGCAGCCTTAATAGACAAGATAGGACAGCTGGGCTACATACAGAATTTTTGTTTTTAATCATCTTTTTATTTTTTTGTAGAAGTAGTCAGCTGAAATTCAGGATAGGCTTCCTTTCAGGTGAAAACAGAAATTCTGAGGTAAAAATAAGTTCATGATGCTACTTGGCCCTGATTAGACCAATATATTCATTTACCACAGAAGATGGCTACTTTTGTGAATGGATAAACATTTCCAATAAGAAGAACAGGAAGCTATCATAAGATATCTTCAAGCTAGTCAAGTCAGGGATCCAGCAGTGTAACATGAGATCCACTGGCTAATGTGGGTAGAACCTATTAATATACTTTATAATCACTGTGTACTTGCATCTGATGTTATAATGTATGAATATAATTCATAATTACATGAACATAATTCGTGTAATTCGTGTGATGATATAATTGCACATTTGCCACTATTCTGGTATCGTAGTTTGTTACAGATGCTGTTGCATGAACTACTCATACAATATGTAGACAATGGGTAATTTAATTAGCAGCCCAGTTGGCATTTTGTATGCAGAAACCACTGACTTCAAACAGACATGTAAAAGACATGTCCTTCTTTCCTTCCTTTTTGTGTGCAACTTTACTTTGGCCTTATAAAGATTCATGAAAGTCAAAAACTTTCAGCAACATTAACAATGCCGGTTGTTAAAGAGAAGATACCATCTCATCATTTCATGTCTTGATTTCAACAAGTTACAGAGAATTAAAAAAAAATGCCCCACCTAAATGTAGTTTTAGAGGAAAATTCCTCCCTAAGGATGGTGTATACAGTGTTTATACATTATGTCAGCAAAAGATGTGCAAGATATAAGGCTTTGCAGATTAATTAGTTAATGGCTATAATACACTTTGAAGTTTAAAAGTGTGATGTAAATGTTAAGTACGATTACAGTGATGATATATTTGTGGTCCCTAACTTACTCCTACTATTGCAGTAATTACAGATAAATTCTTCAAAGCCTCAATAGCTACTTTATAATTAGCCTCTCTGAACAAACATCTACCGCACAATCAGGTGATTTTCTCAGCTGTAGTTTACACAAGTAACTAATCTTTGCCCTTTCAGGCAATTGTTGCCACCATATATTCATGGGAGTGGAATCAATTAAAATTCTACCTGATTTAAGTATTCAGTCATATATTATTCCTAGATTCACACACCAAGGTAAGGCAGAATGTAGTTTGTTTGGCTTTGGTTTAGCGTATCTTAAGAATTAGCCACTGTAGTTCTTCAGCCATTGCTTATGGCGTAATGTATTGTAGAAACCAGTATTGTGGTTTATAAAATATACTTAATGGCTTGATATGTAGGGGTGGTTGTGATTGATTGCACAAACTGCTCTGTTTCTGTCCTCACTCTGGTCTGCTCCCCTAGCGGGAATGGAGAAGCATTCTGATTGGCTACCCATTTGACAGCCAAGTTTAAAAGAGCTGTCAGATGGAAAAAAAATGCTGTTGTTAGTGGAGCAGCCACCTGTTAGCAATCTCTGTAAGTGCGAATAAACGGTTGGCTTTATCATATGGTCTCGCCTCAGTCTGTCTGCCGCTGTTCTTGGTACTGAACACAAACTATGATTAAATCATGTTTGGCATGATTGTGAACCCTGTCTATGTGAGACTGTTATATAATGCAGCAGCATAATTCAGCTTTATATATCAATTGTTCACTTTCCAAAAAGCTACTGCTGCTGATGTAGGGGCATGTACTTTCCATAAGCTCAAAAAAGCCTCCTACTATTGTCTGTATGCAAAATTTCACACAATTGCCAGAGTTAAAGTATTTATATAGACACTCTGGATACTACCAACATTTGGTATGAATTTAGCAGATTCTTTGGGGACAAACCAGTGGTGGGTTGCCCCCGGTTCGGACCAGTTCGCAAGAACCGGTAGTAAAACTGGCGGAAGGCCCTGGCCACTGCCCTTGATGTCATCATCAGCGATCTGCGCATGCGCAAAAGCAAGGTGCGTGTGCGAGCAAAGCAAGCGTGCGCGATCCCGTTGCGAACAGGTAGTAAAGATAAGTAGAACCTACCCCTGGGACAAACCAGAATGGTCCTGCTGGATCAACTGTCATGTTCACTTCAGACATTGTTCCTATCAACTGTAACTAACTTTCCATCAAGATAGGTTGATATATGGACATTGGTGGTATAATGAAAGCTAGGCTTTTTTAACTTAAAAGGGGCCAGAAAAAAATAGATAAACAAGGACCCACCTGTTTTATAGGCATTAATGAAACAAACAAAATGTTAAAAAGTTATGATATTTATGTAACTTACCAAGTACAGTATATCTAAATTATATTAAAGTAACCAAAATATCTTTATAACCCTAAGGCATGTCACAACTCTTGAGCACCCCTAATGTTTGGAAATCGAAAGTTGAAAAATGGAGGAGCTGAAGGACACTTAGTTCTAAACCATCCTTGGAGGATTTCATGATCTCTTCTTTCTCTCTTATGTGTTGCCAGGTGGAATAAGTTAAATGGAAAGCATCGTTGAAAAAGAGAAAGTGACAGGAATACAGGTAGTCCTACACTTACGACCACAATTGAGCCCAACATTTCTGTTGCTAAGAAAAACATTTGTTAATGAGGTTAAAAATGAGGTTTGCCTCATTTTACAACCTTTCTTGACATAGTGGTTAAGTGAACCATTGCAATTGTTAAGCCAGTAACACGATTGTTAAGTGAATCTGGCTTCCCCATTGACTTTGCTTGTCAGAAGGTTGCAAAACATGATCATATGACCCCAGGACACTGCAACCATTATAAATATGAGTCAGTTGACAAGTGTCTGAATTTTCATCCTATGACCATGGGGATGCTGCAATGGTTGTAAGTATGAAAAAAGGTCATAAGTCACTTTTTTTCAGTGCTGTTGTAACTTTGAAACGTTACTAAACAAACTGTTGTAAGCAGGGGTGGGTTCTACTTACCTTTACTACCGGTTTGCAGCGGGGCCGCGTGTGCGCTCTTCTGCGCATGCGTTTTGGTGACATTGGGGTTGGTGGGTGGAGCCTCCTGCCAGTTTTACTACCGGTTCTATAGAACCGGTGCGAACCGGGGGCAATCCACCACTGGTTGTAAATCAAGAACTATCTATAAATAGAAGGATTTCAATGATTCTGCCAACTGAATGCTCCCCTTGAATTAATGGGGAAACCGTGTCTGGATTGGCCAAAAAAGGAGGGAGCCATAAATGGACATGTGGATTTCATTACATTCCCCACATGTTTCCTTCTACCATAATGGAAGTACAGGAAGAGCTGCCACATGAGAGAAAAAACTAGTTACAAATTAAACTATAGACATAAAACATACAGGAAGCTGCACATTCATGTTTTTTTCCACAGACCTTTAGAGAGAGAGGAAAAAAGGAAGAGAAAAAGAATTGGTTGCTTAATGTTTTTTCTTCTTTTGATGCTCCATTTTTGGGTCTCACTGATCACGTCTACAAAGGCTGAGTGAAATGAATGGATCTTGTGCTAGGAATGTCACTTGCCGAATTGAACCAGGCATTGTTAGCATTTGAAAAGAACTGAAACATGCAGGCATGCCTAGCTGAATTTATGAGGAAAGCTTGTTTGTTTTTTATACACTGGAGAAACTGTCTAAAAATAGTTCATCTTTGTGAAAACATTTCTCCTGGAACGTTACCAAGGGCAACAAGGACTTGAATTATCAGCCTTGTTAATGTTCACATAAATCCAGCCTGTCAAGCATTAACTTGTTCAGCTCAGATTTTATAAAAGGCCTTCCTTTTTCTGCACTTTTTTGGAAATTCCCCTCCTCCTGGCTGTTGTGTTTCAGAAGTAGGATTGCTCTTCTAGCATTCAAGCACCATCCTGTGAACTGAATATTGGGCCTGCATGTCTTCAGTAAAGGAATCACAGTTGCCTATTTTCTTTATCAGAGGTGGAGGCATTTCAAAAAAGAAAAAGAAAGAAAGAATTTTTAGAATTTCTGTTTGATTCTGCAAATCAGAATGGCCTTTCAAGTGTAGGAAAGGCCTGGTGAAACTATTGACGGCCTTCTGCTGTTTCATAGATGAGAAAAATAAAACAGCTAATACTAACACAAGGCCTCTGGTTTTAATTGTTTATAAGGGATTGATATAATATCAATATAGTGATTTGTTCATATAAGTTCAAATCACAAGTCTATGTAATTCGTTTATCAGTGCCTTTTAAAATTTTTAAATCTTAAGCCTAAAAGATGGTCAAACCTATAAAGATGGCTAATTAAGGGAAATGTTAACCTCTCATTTCCCACACACAACCCCTTGGTGAGGGAGATAGGCAGTTAAGAAATTTGATATATAAAAAGATAGTTGAAATATCTAGGCAGGGACATCTGTGGGGAAAGGATAAAAAAGTCAAGGGTCCCTTGTTTACATGCATCACATGTGAAGTGCATGTAAAAAAGAGGTAGAGCTTTAATTATATAATCATGGCTACCATCTTATCTTTTTCCAGCCTGCCCCTCCAAAATTTTTGAGGCCCAGCCTGAATATTTCAAAATCCAGTCTTAATCCAGTCTTAACAAGAGCCTGGATAGCTCTGCAGACAAGGCACTGTAATTTAACACCAGCTGTCTGCAATTAAAGTAAGTTCGAATCTTGCCAGGCTCAAGGTTGACTCAGCCTTCCATCCTTTCTAAGGTAGGTAAATTGAGGACCCAGTTTGTGGGGGCAATAAGCTGACTTTGTATAAAATATACAAAAGTATGAAGGCTATTGCTTAACACACTGTAAACTGCCCTGAGTCTCCAGAGAAGGGTGGCATATAAATCAAAAAAAGTGTGTATTTTCAGAAATAAGTTCCAGTGCATTGAATACAATTTACAAATTCATATGTGCTTATAGTACTATTGCCACAGTGACCAGGTAAATTTTCCAATGCCAGAATTCAAACTGAGTGCATCTCTTTTCAATGTATCATGTGTTTAAGGGTGAGATTAATTACTATCAAAATTACATTCTGAAATCATTTGAAATTTGATGAGAAATGTGGGGTTTTACCTTTCAGGTATTTCAATTGTCCAGGTTTGATTTTGAGAAATCTGCTTTTAAAATATCTTTTCAGTGATCTTGACAGATTTTGAGACAGTCTCATGCATTAATTTACCCAGCTTTAAACCAATCAGATCTGCAGAGTTGATGGTAGTCACAAATATAAATTACAATGTTTAGCTATAAAGTTTTATAGGTAAAAGTCTAATTTTAATGTGAAAATCATTTGAAGAGAATTAACACTTCTATTTTCCTCACAAATTGAGTCATTCAAGTATTAATAATTTGAATATTGTTACTGTTAGTTTATTTGGCAGTTTGGTTTACTTAAACCAAAAAGTAAACCAAAAGACCCAGTAGCCCCAGAATCAAAAACAGGACTCATCTATAACATACAATGACTGCAACAGCCACCATGTAGGACAAACAGGCAAAAGACGAACAGAACGCATCCATGTACACTAACCACCAGTAAGAAAACATGTTGAGAACACTTTAATTTCACAACATATGTACAGACTTAACTATAGTTTCAACTGGGAAACTGTGACCATCCTAGATCAAGCCAAGTCCCAACACCTAGAGAATTTCTGGAAGCCTGGCATTGACAAATTAGCGATCAATAGACTCATAGATCGAAAGAACACCTATACACTGTGCAAAAGAGACAATCAACAAGCCAAAAAGGGAACAAAAGACCAAAACACTTCCCCACCAGCAATCAACACCCAGATAAGCATAATTAACACAAATATTAACATCAGATCAAGAATCAAAAAGTAAACGATACTCTAATCAAGGAACTGTTAAATAAGCTTAACAGTAAACAGCTCAACCAAAGAACTTCAAGAGCACTCTCAGCAACCCTGACGGGACAAATTATTAAAATATAAACTGAGAGTAAACCAAACTCCAAACTAGTACTGATGATGTTACCTAGCTTGGTTTAATGAAACATCTGCAAGAAAACAACCAAACTCAGAGAGCAGTAAGGATCTCTCATTTAAACCACACCTAAGCTACAAATATTCTGTTTTATCGAAATCTGGTTTTCAGATATGACTAAAGAAATTCCTAGTGTCATTAATTTATTTGAAATACAAAAATAAATTTAATAAAATTAATAAAATTAATTAATTAAAATTAATTAAGACCTGGATTTCTTCAACTGTGCAGTGCTTCAAATTAAATCTGAAATGTGCTTAGAGTCTGCATCTGAACACTGAAGCCATCTGAAGTTTTTAAAGTAACCATATCTTTTCCCAGGATTACATGACATTTGTAGAAAGGTACTTGGGCGTAATAATGCAGAAAAAACAATTACTACCAAGCTGCCTTCCATTGAGGACCTGTATACTGCACGAGTCAAAAAGAGGGCTGTGAAAATATTTACAGACCCCTCGCATGCTGGACATAAACTGTTTCAACTCCTACTCTCAAAATGACGCTATAGAGCACTGCACACCAGAATAACTAGACACAAGAACAGTTTTTTCCTGAACGCCATCACTCTGCTAAACAAATAATTCCCTCAACACTGTCAAACTATTCACTAAGTCTGCACTACTATTAATTTTCTCATTGTTCCTATCACCCACTTCCTCCCACTTACGACTGTACGACTGTAACCTTGTTGCTGGTATCCTTATGATTTATATTGACTGTTTCCTAATATCAGTTGATTGCTTATTTGTTCCCTATGACTATCATTAAGTGTTGTACCTTATGATTTTTTATGAATGTATCTTTTCTTTTTATGTACACTGAGAGCATATGCACCAAGACAAATTCCTTGTGTGTCCAATCACACTTGGCCAATAAAGAATTCTATTCTATTCTAATTAGAAATTACATATTATTTATTAAATAGCTTGTGTAGCAGTGAAGTGGCTATTATTAAAAAGTATATATAGAAACTTTAAATCTGTTGCCACATATTTACTTGAAGGGTATCTAAGGACTAAAGAGGATGTTTTTTTAAAAAACCCACACCCCTTTTTTCCTTTTCTTGGATAGCAACCTGCAATAGTTGCTAATCTGCAAACCTGCAACAGTTTGCTATTTCCAGTATTAAAATTCTTTCCTTTTTTGTCATATCAACCCAATGACTGTAATTTACAGACCAGGGTTTATGCCTCAGGTGCACAGCCTCAGCCCCTGCAACAAACAGTAAAATTATTAAGTACATAATTGTAGAGCAACCATATTAGTTATTGAATTTAATTGCATTTTAGTGTAGGTTGTAGGTTAGGTTCTGCACCACCCATTGATTTTTGAATGTGGTCCTAAGCTCAGAAACTGTATGTCTTTTTGCAATTATCAGATGTAGCCAATTATTGTTTATTCAGTAAACAGATCATGGTTAGGTTTCCTGTATGAACCTGGATACAGACAAAATCAAACCATGCTGTTACAGTATTATAACCATTTTTCTTAAGCAAACAAAAAACCCAGATCATTGTTGCTAAGATATCTTTAATACCAAATACTGGTAGTCCTTGACTTATGACTGTAACTGAGCCCACAATTTTGGTGATAAGTCATGATAGTCATAAAGCATGTCACCACATATTCTGACCTGATTTTATGACATTTTGCGGCAATTATTAAGTGAACTCATAGTTTGCGATAGGACTGTTTTTGCCGGATCTGGATTTTGCTAGAGTTTCTGATTTCCAGCAAAAACATTGTAAATCATGGTCACATGATCACGGAGTGCTGCAAACGGTCATAAATGCAGGCCAGTTGCCAAGTGCCAAAATGTGGTCATGTGGTTGTGTGGGCAGGGGGGAGGCATCAGAACTTTGAAACCAGGTCATAAATCTCATTTTCGAGATCTGCCGTAACTTCAAACTTTGGTTGTAAATTGAAAACTATCTGTACTGTAGATTATTGTTACAAAAATATTTTTTCTGATCTTTAAACAACATTGGAGGATTATAGTAAAATATGCTTCCAAAGATGTATGGTACAGCACAAATATGGTTATGTCTCTTTTATGTTACAAAATGGTTGTGGTTTCCATTTTTCCTCTTTCACCTTAAGGAGTCCCAGGATGTGTAGCAAATTTACTAATGTACTGCATTGTCTTTTTGTGAATGAATTTATGTTCTAAGTATTTGAGCATCTCAAATATCAATCTGTGTAGATTCTCTTATTATTATTTTAAGCCTGGTGGTTAGAGAAGCTTAACTATAACATGAAGCAAAAAAGCCTCTCTTTCTACAAGTCTGAAATCTCCAAAGTCTCATAAGCCAGCATGACATATTGACTTCATAGAGCAGTTTTTTCTTTTTCTTTTATTCAGAAAGAATCCCCCAATTCTCTGATTAGACTAATACATAGATTTTCCAGAGATTAGCAAAATCTGAAAGGAATCAAAATAATCCAGTGTGACAAAAGAGTTTTGGCACCCTAAATAAACGCATTGGGATCATAAATAAAATCCAAAGCCAAGTAAAATATACTTATTATAACTATTGGAATAACCCATTACTAGTTATTGACTTTGTTGGGTCCCTAGAAAGCTGGGTGTTGCTTTGTCTTGATTTATGTTTAGTACAAGGTTTTCCTTGTGTTTCCACTTTTATTATAGAAAGCAGAAATTATTTTGACTTTGGGCATTTCTGCACACTGTCTGTTGCCAGAAGACCAGGAGAAAAAGACAGTAGTTTCATTTTGCTTTGTAAGAGATAGGAATCTAGATAAAGGTGAGGTTGTAAAGAAAATACGCCATTGACCGCATGAACCATCTTTCTTAAGTTCAAACCCTGGCCAATTTAGTCCAAATTTGCCCTTAAAGGTTTCAGGTGTTTGGTGGATGGTAAGGACATCCCTTGGAATCCTTCAATTTGAGATGCTGAGATGGAAACTGGAATTCTCTACAGTGCAGAATGAGCTCTGCTACTACTGAGCTATGCAATTTCACAAGAGTTCAAGAGACAATTAGACTTACCAAACACCAACAAATGGCAAGTGGTTCAATTTGTGATGTCCCACAGGGCTCTAATGTTGAAAAAGTTTAAATGCGACTAGCATTATCTTTTCCATGGAAATTTCTGTGGTTTTTAGGACCTCCAATAGATACAAATTACATAATAGTTAATACAAATGGTACTAGAATTCTGAAGGAAATGACTATGCCCATAATGCTCAGAGCAGTTGGTTGAAGGATAGGCCATTAGGGGTAGGCCATTCCTTCTGATAATTAGATAGGATTCTACCTTACGTAGTATTCCTAGCTTTTTTTCAAGAAAGCTGCCCAAATGTATTTTAACTTTTTTTTTCCCTGAGAAATTAGTTAGGGAATAAATTTCTCAGACTCTTGCTTTCACTTTTATTCAGATACTCCTGCTTTTGTAGATTTGAATATAATTCCATCCTTTATTTCTGCTTAGTTGTCTCTCTGTCTAAAAAAAGGTATTTAAATGTTTTGAATTGAGGAAGAAAAGCCATTGCTCCCTGTAGTTTCCCTGTGGAATTCCGACTAGCATGTATGATTTTTCCCATCTATTTTTATGGTCATAAGAATGCCATGGGATCAGTTAGTCTCAGACTGAACCAAACATTTGTTTAGAAGAAATCTTTCAGAAATCCTAGTCGCAATGACAAAAAGTCACTTTAGTCTATCTGTCTGTATATCCATCCATCCATCTCTCCATCTCTCATCATCATCATCATCATCATCATCATCATCATCATCATCATCATCATCTATTTTCCCCTGAAATCAATAAGACTGGAAAGTTTGCCTTTGGTCAGGTTGCATTATTCACATTCAGCCTTATGAACAAAACCTCCATCAGTTTGCAAATATAGATTTTCTGGGGCAGTAGTTACGATTTGAAAATGTTTATAGTATTGAAAGGCCATTTTCAGTTAAAAACATGAAGAACTAAAGAAGCTTCTTGGATGAGAAGTGAAACACCATTCAAGGAAAAACAAAAAAAGTCCAGTTGCCTTTTGGAAAAGCACCTTTGGGAATACTAGGCATGTTTGTAACCTTGATTTATTTATAAAAAATGATAAAAGGTGGAATATAAATAAAATAAAATAATAAAACAAAAATATTCACAATGCTGTCTTCACTGATTTGTTAGCTCTCCCACTATTTGCAAAGAATACCCTAGAGTCGCAGGCCAAGTCCTTTTCCAGAAGTCTTTTAAGGATAGAACATACTATCATGTCCAGATTAAACACACCACAAATAAGTAAAATTAACAAAGAAGCAAAGATCATGGGACAAACCTACATAGAAAACACATGCTCTTCCATTGAGCAACGGCCTCTCCCATTTCCTTCTTGTCATTTTTTAATCCCTTCTCAGTTAAAAAAAATAACCACAAGTGGTCAGTTTTTAAAAAGAGTCTTATCCACTTGTGTGTGACCTCCGAAAGTCATCTACTGCTATACCGGCAAAAGCGAGTAAGTTGAGCTTACAGTACCGTTTAGTAATAAAATTGCACTGGAATGAAATCTCTGAACTCATACACAACTATTTAGATCTAACAGCTTCCGATTGGTTTGCTGTTCAGCCCTCAAGGATGAAAGAAATAAAGGTCATCTGTTAAGAGTCTTAAGGTATATAGAATTCAAAGCACTGCGGTTGCCACCACCTTGTTCCAGAGCATACAAATATTCAGCAATTCGTAGCCACTACACCTGGAAAATGTTAGAAATTGAAGTTGCAATAAGAGAGGAACTGTCATGGCTGTGAAATAAGAGTCCCTCTCATTGCTTTAATTTGGCTTTCTGGAAAATCTAATTTCAGGGATTTTGAAATTAAAAAAAAGGGCATTGAATGCAGAAAGGCTTGCTGATCCTATGGGAAACAACGGTTGTGAGAAAACAGGTATACGGGTAGTCCTCGACTTATAACATTTCATTTAGGGCAGGGTGGGGTGGGCGGGGCCAGCCAGGAGAGGGATTTGGGGGTTCTCCAAACTGCACAGAATCTTAGCTAGAGGTTCTCCCAAACCCCTGCGAATCCCCAGCCGCCCACCCCTGGAACTTTCCTAGTTTCAGGGAGAGTAAAAGTGAAAGGGTTGTTTCAGACTTGCAGGATTCTGTTAAGATTCTGTTAATGTAACCTTACAATAAAAGTAGAGCTAGTACTCTTGGTTGTTATTCTGGCTTGGATTACCTTGCAAGGCAAACATTCCTTGATACGTCTAGCCTTGCTTTCCCTTATGCAGTTTGCATCCATGCCTTGCCTGCTGTATGAAAAGCACTTGGGCCACTTTTCCTACAGAAGGGAATTATTATCTACTCTGTCTTTATTACTGGATCATTCATGCCTGGATCCCGATAACATGTAACAGTTCACAAGGCAGTATCAAATGTTTTCTTTCAGTCCTTCAACAAGCTGTGCAGATAATATGACAGGCTAATATAGAGTTTGATGAATGTGTCTAGAGGAAAAGAAGGGGGGAAAAAAGCAGAGGAGTTTTTTTTAGTCACGGCCATGTCTTTAGTGGATTCCCTAGATTAAAGTAATCCCTCTGGGAATCCATTATGACAACAGTGCTTATATAGATTTTCCAGTCACTGCTTCTTGGCTACAACACTCCTTTGAAAATGTTTACAGTAGTAAAAGGCCATGTTTTCAATTAAAAACAAAAAGGTTCAGTTGTTTCTTCAAGCTGGAACATACCCAAGTATTCTACCTTTTTGTAATCTCCTTGTTCCCGGACAGAGCCTATTACTTCTCTTCTCATTAAAAAAGAATCTTCACCTAGATATTTAAACACAGTTTTTAACAGAAGTTTTACATTTGGGTGTAGAGTTTTTTTTTAATATATATATAAGGTTACCCAACTCTGCAACAACTCTGCAATAATAAAATACAATTAAAAACCTACATGCTGAAGAAAAACAACCATTAAAAACATGCAGAGGGTTTAGCCACCACCGTAAATGAGGCTGGAGAGGGAGCCAGTTCTCAGAGCTCTTTTAATCATAGATAGGTTGAGGGTTAGATAGATTTTACTTTGGATAGTGCCACAGAAGGCAGGATTTGTATCACAAAAGGTACACTTATTAAAGGTAAAGGTTCCCCTCGCACATATGTGCTAGTCGTTCCTGACTCTAGGGGGCGGTGCTCATCTCTGTTTCAAAGCCGAAGAACCAGCGTTGTCCGAAGACGTCTCCATGGTCATGTGGCTGGCATGACTAAATGCCAAATGTGCATGGAAAGCTGTTACCTTCCCACCAAAGGTGGTCCCTATTTTTCTACTTGCATTTTTTACGTGCTTTCAAACTGCTAGGTTGGCAGAAGCTGGGACAAGTAACAGGAGCCCACCCTGTTACGTGGCACTAGGGATTCGAACTGCTGAACTGCCAACCTTTCGATTGACAAGCTTAGCATCTTAGCCACTGAGCCACTGCATCCCTCATGTACACTTATTAGGTCTCATCAAACCAAACTTCAGTTAGAATATCAGGGAATATAACTTTCTGATTTTGTCTATAATGATTTATGGTTCTGGTTATTTGGATTTCTTAGAGAATATGAGTAAAATTTTATGCCTTTTAAAATTCAAACTTGAGTTTAAAATGTTAAAGCTGAAAAAATCCCATCACTGTATGATAATAATAGTTGATACATTTTTTAAAATCTAGCGGTTAGTCCTTTATGTAAAAACATTATTAATAGCATATCAAATTATTACTATCATTTGAATAGCAATATTGTATGACATTAATATTCTTTTCGTGTAGTCTTTGGAATTTTAACTACTGATATTAACTAAACACGAACAGTTCAAATATTTTCATATGGAAACAAAGTTATTTTCTTTGGGATAATTACTCCAAGATAGTTAAAAGAATTCAAATACCAAATAAAACTCCATCTTTTAAAGATTTTCAGAATCACATCAGAGCTTATAGGAAGTACATGAGAACTACTTCAATTAATTGAACAATCGGATAACATATCAAAGTGTTGCACTATTTTAGTATAGAACATTCACAATTACTTAAATTACCAATGACAAAAGAGACTGGAACTGGATATAAATTATTGCAGCATGTAAAGGATTTTTTTTATCCAATTCCAATTCTTTATAATAATTGGCCTAATAAGAGAGGCCAATATCAAATTAAATAGAGAAGGAGATAAAAGATCTTTTTGATGAAGTTCATATAAATTTCAAGTCACACACATGCCCGAAAGAGGTGGAGATTGGGGAAAGGGGTGTATAGCCACCATAGGGGACTTTGGTTAAGAATGCATTGTGGCATTCAAGCCAAACCTTACTTTTTTCATGTATTACCATGCCATACACATGTCCCAAAGGGGAGGAGCTTGTAGAGCAACAGTATGATTCTGGCTTTGTTAGAATGGTGAAAGCAATGAATTTCCATGGATGCTATAGTCTAGAACAGTGATGGCTAACCTTTTTCTTGTTGTGTGCCGAAAGCATGCGTGTGCACGCACATGCCGGCACCCATAATTGCCTTGTTGGAAAGGCATCTAAAGGTCTTTTACATTCCACAACTAAAATAAACCAAAATTAAAAAACAAACAAACAAACCAACCCTGATCATATCCTTCCAATATTTTAATAGGTCAAGGAAAAGAAAGAGAAAAATAATATAATTAAGATTAACAATTTAAAGAGCTATGAGTAAATTTTTTTTTGAAAAACTACAAAAAGAAAAACTACAAAAAGAAAGGATTGGATTAGAAATATAAGATCTTAAAAAAGGTAAAAACACAAAGCAAACACTAAAACAAGAACAAATGGAAAGAAAAATATTAAATATAAAAAGACTGGAGTAGTCCACTCTTCCGCAGACTCTGGATAAAGGGAAAGAATCAAATCCAGCTGTAAATAAAACATACTTTAAAATATATTATTTAAAAATATAACCTTAACCCTAAAAATATATTTTTCTGCCAATTAAGCTTTACTGAATAGCTTCTACTTTTGAACTGATAGTAGAGACAGGTACAGAAAAATAATTGGTTTTTGTATTCTATTTTCATTAAATTAGGACTCGGTTTCTATACTGAACAGAAACTAATAAAACTCCACAACAACTAATTTAAATTATTCATTTATATCCTGGTTACAGTGAAAAAAGCTATTGTGGTAAATATCTGCTGGTCTTATTCACCTTGTTCAGCACTGTAAGGAATAGTTTAATAGTTTAAAAAATCATAACTTAAATTATCCTACAGTGAAGTAGTTTGCCAGCCATTGCTGGGGACTGTATAGCAGTGGTAAAATCCAAAATTTTTTACTACCAGTTCTGTAGGCGTGGCTTGGTGGGCGTGGTGTGGCTTGGTGGGTGTGGCAGGGGAAGGATATTGCAAAATCTCCATTCCCATCCCACTCTGGGGCCAGCCAGAAGTGGTATTTGCTGGTTCTCCGAATTACTCAAAATTTCCGCTACCGGTTCTCCAGAACCTGTCAGAACCTGCTGGATTTCACCCCTGCTGTATAGCATAGTGAACAGCCTCATTACTATCGCTTTTGACTAACCTATTAGGGACTGTATGCTACACAAAAGTAAAATAAAGAGTAGATGAGGCCACACACACACCATTTTCTTTCCGATATTGTTTTTCTCTGACTAGGCTGTAAATTCAACATAGGTAGTTCTTGCCACAGGCCTCAAATGATTGATGAAGAGGCATTGGTGGTCTCAGCCCTGTCTTCTCTTGATACAGAACGGCTAAAATGAACACTAAAGGGAATGCATCAAAAATAAATGTTATAAGTATAATCAATTTCTTTAGAAACCATATTTTATAGACATAACTGTATATGGGCCAGAGGGAAAGGAGGCAGTAAGTGGTCAATATAATGTGGGAAGTGTCTATGCAGATTCTCAGTCATCCAGGTCATGGTTGTCCCAAAGGTGCTTTTTCATGAGGCAACTGGACTTTCTGGTTTTTCTTTGAAGACATTTCACTTCTCATCCAAGGAGCTTTTTCAGTTCTTCCATTTTGACTTCCATTCCCCACCATTCAGCCAGAGCTGAAGAAGCTTCTTGGATGAGAAGCGAAAAGTCTTCAGAGAAAAACCAGAAAGTCCAGTTGCCTCTTGAAAAAGCACCTTTGGGATAATGTGGGAAGTATTCTTAACATTATTTAGATTCCACTTTCTGTCAAACCCGATTAGCCCATTGCTTACTGACTCATTCACAGGAATCCTACATGCTACCAAGGTAAGTATATGAAACAGCCAGCAGCAATGGATTAAGCAGATTTGTCATTAGGAGAAGCAAAGTGAGCAAGTAGCATTTAATCACAATACCCACCAAAGATGTTTTGGCATGCAACAACTTACTCTGTGGTTCTGATCTAAATAGAGCAATCCGCTAGTTGGAAGTGCAGCTTTATAACCACATTATGTCAGTACATTTGTTTGAACTTTCTTGCCTGAAAAACATTTTGTGTAAGTATATCCCTAACTGGAACCAAAAGTGCAGTTTGTTTTGAAGCATTTGAAAGATCAACATCCTAAATTCATTTTCTCCCAGAGCTGTCAAACTGAAAGCCCTCACGAGATACTTCACAACTTGAATATCTTATTCTCATTTGTCTTTCTACTTTCCCACATACCACTGACATACACCCTTTGACCAGGGCAAAAAGTGACCCACTAATTAATTTGAGGTCCCCAGATCTGGTTATAACCTCAAAGGCATAGTGACAAAAAAGAACAGCACTTCATATGTGTCCATATTTAGACCAACTCCCACAAAATAGTTTTAGAACTGTGCAAATCAAGGAAGTAATTACTGCTTTTGGCAATTTCTTCTCGAAAATCCTGATGTCATCTACAGTACTCTAAAAGTTGGTATGAAGTTATGCATTACATCTACTGGGAAAATGGCCTGGGGTTAGCATAATAGATTCATTTGTACATTCTACAAGCATTACATTTTAGGCAACAACTACACTATAACTCATCACAACAAACCAACCAATACATATACTTTTCCTATAAAAAGACAGGAATCTGACTAAATGTTGAGAAATCATGGCAAAACTCAGATGCAGATATACAGTTCTGGGACCAGAACCTCCCACTCAGACTTCAAATGGGTACAATACTTAATGCTTCTTTCCTTCTTCATTCAGTTTCCATGCTGATATTCATCCCTATTCTTTCTGGCTAAATTCCTAGCACTGAAATCAATGAAAGGAACTTGTGGCCAATCAGGCCTTCTAATCAGACTCATTGTCCTTGAAGTGAGGACCTTCCTTTGTCAGGAGGTTATCTTCTTGGTGAACTTTCATTTCTCAGTTTCCTGTCCTTTCTTCTTCCTCCAGAATAACTATCTCTATCCACTTCTATTATTAGAATAGAATAGAATAGAATAGAATAGAATAGAATAGAATAGAATAGAATAGAATAGAATAGAATAGAACAGAATAGAATAGAATAGAATAGAATTCTTTATTGGCCAAGTGTGATTGGACACACAAGGAATTTGTCTTTGGTGCATATGCCCTCAGTGTACATAAAAAGACAAGATACACTTGTCAAGAATCACAAGGCACAACACCCAGTGACAGTCATACGGTACAATAAGCAATCAAATCATACAAGGAAACAATCAATATAAATATAAATCGCAAGGATACAAGCAACAAAGTTACAGTCATGCAGTCACAAATACTATTATCTAGTATTATCAGTGTGACTCCAAGCTGAATAAGGTATTTGAAGGAGACTTGATTGAATCATCTCCCCCCTCCCCCCCCACCAATTCTATTTTCATTTGATTTCCTCAGGAACTTTGGAGAGATTGGAAAGAGACCCAGTGGAGTTTTCGGCTCAAGTGGAATGGCAACTTTCCTTCAATATATGGATAATGCTGGGGAGTGTGGTGCGACTGACTCAGTTTATTACCTTTGCAAAGGTGATAATTTGGCCTACTAGAACAGTTTAGGAGAGTGCCACTTTTTTTTCTTGGTGCCTCACTTTTCTGCCAGAATTAGGTCTGAAGTGAGTCTGAAATAGCATGTTTCTGGTTAGATTACTGCAGATGATGTACAATCTTTATAATACTACAATAGATGTTATACTAATATTGATAATGGACACCCTTCTTAGTGTTATCTAAATTTTAAAAATGCTAATTTCTCATGACTGCCAATCAACCCCAAAGCAGCAAGATCACCAACACAGGCCCATCCACATGGATGAATACCTAAGATGTCTAAGAAAGCCAGGATACACATCATTCTAGCTCAGTGGTGAAATCCAAATTTTTTTACTGCTGGTTCTGTGGGTATGGTTTGGTGGGTGTGGTGTCGCTTGGTGGGTGTGGCTTGGTGGGTGTGGCAGGGGAAGGATACTGCAAAATCTCCATTCCCACCCCACTCTGGGGCCAGTTAGAGGTGGTATTGCCGGTTCTTCAAACTACTCAAAATTTCCGCTACCAGTTCTCCAGAACCTGTCAGAACCTGCTGGATTTCACCCCTGCTCTAGCTGTCTGGCGCAAAGACAAAGCCCAGTCCAGCATAACACCTCTAGGAAGAAGCTGCAATCAGAAATATATAAACATACCAAGGAGATAACATAGATCATCTTTCCGGATTCACTACACCCAGAAGTTGAGAGAAGGCAGCTGCTAGAAAAGAAGGGGCTGTGAGATATATAATAACTTTCACCCCTAAAGTTGTTTGCTGCCTATAGATGTGGCTATAGTTCTCCCCAAGAAGTTCAGCTGTTTGTACTACATTTCCAGAACATTCATTAGCAGCAGCAGCAAAAGAGATGTAATGGATGGCTGTAGTTTAGGCACATCTGAAGACTTGGAGCTCACTCAAGCATTCAGATCTCCCTTGTTGTTGCACAGCAGAGCAATAAGAGTGGATGGATAAGAGAGACAGGGCTAGCTTACTTTTCTAACCAAAATCTAACAACTGGTTGGGCAGACTGGGAGTAAACCAGCTAGATAATACCACTGCTTCAGACATCTTTTTTAAAAAACCAATTGCACAAGCAATACAGTATATAATACTGCACCCCCAGAAGAGGCTGAGGTACATTCCAAGGGAAATAAGTCTTGGGAGGCCTGCAGCTGAAAGAGCTTTTGTTAGTGTGACCCAAGGTAGGTAGGCTTTGTACCAAGGTTGTCACAGCAGATGCTAAGTCAGAGCTGATACAAGAGGGTTATTGCAAACGTATTATCAGCAATTAAGATACCACAAATTCTTTGGTATTACAGGAAACAGTGTCTTGACAGCAGGCTTCTTCAAGGACAGGATTATCTGCTTAGATACAGAGCTCATAATAGCTATTTACATTATTCAGAGCACCTTGGAATATTCCACATAAAACTGCATAATACCCATATTTTCATTTAGAGAATTCTCTTTTCTTTCTAACATTGAAACTTTTCAGGTCATTCGCAAATCTAGCAATTTTTGGGCATTTAAGTGATTTTGGAAATGAAGTGCAACAGAAAGTTGGAAGACTGGGGGGAAAGTGCTATTGTTTAGTTTACATGTTGCTGGAGTCAAACTACACATCACTTAAAGTTACATCAGTTACAAAAAAGGCATTGTTAGCAGGCACAGGAAGAAACGTTTTAAACTCTGGGAGTCACGATGTGCTATATCCTCAAGCTATTATTAGCCAAACTGGCCACTGATACTGTAGATACATTCTTCTTGTGGCTGATAACAAATCTTGGGGAGAATGTCTGGAGGAGAAGGTTAATTAGGACCACTTTGGCAAAGGGCTAATCTTGTAGGTATCCAGTAGAAGCCATAAAGATGTCAAAATGATGCCATGTGCATCACAGTACAAAATTATACAAGTGCATAATGACAAAAGTGGCACTTGCCAGCATTGCCCTGTAAAAGTACATCCTCATCCCCTATAGCCTTCATAAAAATATTTCTCCACATTCTCCTTTTACTTAAAAGAAATCAACTGAGCTGCAAGCGAGTTTAGGGTTGACACTGCATTTAGAGTAGCCATGAGAATCAGAGTGGTGATGATCCCTACCAAATTCCCATTTGGTTCTCAGGTTCACCAGCTGGGCCAACCATGCTACAGTTTTCTATAGCTCTCCTTTTTCTATGAGTAGAGAAAGGGGCTAATTGGAATGGCACACTTAACCATACTTGCATGTTTTTATCAGACGTATTCACACTGCTTAGCAAACTACATCTAACATATCAAATTGATGGATGTACAGGTACTTTTCATTTAGCGACCACAATTGGGACTGATTGTTAAGTGTGAAAAACAGGAAAACTGCTTTTACAGGAATAATTCCTGCTTTTACAGGAATAATTCTTATATCTCTCACATTAAATGAAGAAGGTTACTAAGTGAAACTATTCTTACAATTTTACTTCAGCGCCTTTGATTTACAGACCTGCAAAGGTTGTCACTGGGAGGAATGACCATAAAGTTTTTCATCACTCTCAAAACTGCAGACTGACACTAAATTAGATAGTCGCTAAACATTGTTGATGCATTCCTTCGAAAAACTTATCACTAGGAAAGTTTGTCATTTCAATCCAGTTTAATTTAAGTACCAAACCAGAAATGAAATCTAATTGTGAGGATGTCTTAAGGGAACACATCGCACAAATATACATAGAAAAGCAATTTGCTTAATAAAAGAAAAAGTAAGAAAAAAAAGGGTGACTACCACTTTCATCGAAATAAATGTAGTGGACTAAAATGTAGTTGTAGTTGTTCAGGTTGCCAAATATTCTAGAGGAACAGCTCTACTGCCTTGCTGTACAAAGGCTTTTATCATCTTTCATTTCTTAGGGAGGTGATGAAGCTATGACACAATGGGTGTAGATTTGAGATTCCCTCACCCGCTGCAATTTCTTACACTTTCTCAAGATCTATTGAGAAGAAATTTATGATACCCTGTTTCCCCTAAAATAAGACATTCCCTGATAATAAGCCCAATCGGGCTTGTGAGAGCATAGCAATAAGGCCAAGCACTTATTTCAGGGTTTAAAAAAATATAAGACAGGGTCTTATTTTCAGGGAAACACGATAGCAGAAGCTAGATTCACTCATTTAGGCTTTTCTAATCCTGCAACAATCACAGAGGTCTGTTTCAGTTTGTCATTGTCATGTCAGCTGTTCAGTTGTGTCTCGGCCACTGTATGGATCTGCTTGCCAACTCAGTCTCGCACTGCCTCCTTCAGATCCACCATTGTTTTTCTAGTGTCATCCATTATAGTGCCCAGCCTATAGGTACTAGGATGGCCCTTTCTTCTTTTTCTGCTGATCACTCACAGTATGATTGACTTTTCGAGTGAGTCAGTTCACATGACATGGCTAAAATATGATAGCCTTTATTCAGCAATCTTGGCTTTGAGTGATATTTTTGGTGAAGTTCGGTCTAGGACTTCTTTGTGATTGTGTTTCAGTTCTTCTGCCCCAAATTTATAAAAGAATCTCCAAAAGGTTATTAGTATACCTTCCTTTTAAGCAAACTTGTCCTTATGATTTGGAGGAACCCAAGTCTTTGGCCCACATGTTCCTTCAGTGTCCTTTTTCTAGAAACTTATGCCCTATTTGTATAACTCCATTGGAAGTTCCCCCTTTTATGAGACTTATTTTATTTATTTTTATGTTATTGAACCAGAACTTGACATCCTTATAAGATTTGCAGCATTTCTTATGGCTGTCAGTGCTTTTCAAAGGAAAATATTTACCTAATTTTAGCAATTTGTACCTAATTAAAGCAAATCATGCCTTTTATGTTTATGTTGTTTTGTCATAAGTGACTGGTCACTGACCACAGTAAATTTATACACATCTGCAGATGAGCCTGCCATGTTAAATATACTGGCCAATGGTTGACTTTCAGATTTCAGAACTGCTCTTTAATGAGGACAAGATGACCCAGAGAGCAGCCTGCTACTGTAGATTTTATAGACAGCAGTGGAAGATTAATTTCACATGCGAGGCTGGGATGTTTGTTTTCTCCATGGCAGCCAGATTTGGGAAATAAATGCAGTGTGTGTGTGAAATCTGACAGAAGGCGAATAAGAACCAAACAGACAATGCATGACTGCAGACATCATATTTTGATGGGTTGAACATATAAGTTTCAAGAAGGAAATTTTACAAATGATGATAATATCTGGTATTTCAGGGGTAACGTTATGTAGGCTACTTGTGAGCTAGCAGGCCTTGAAAAGGAACACCCAAGAGAACAGCATATCCTTCCTATTGAACCCAAATCATATACAAGGAGGAACCAACTAGAAAAAACAACAGCCAACATCAGTGGTGAAATTCAATTTTTTTTACTACCGGTTCTGTGGGCGTGGTTTGGTGGGTGTGGTGTGGTGTGGCTTAGTGGGCGTGGTGTGGCTTGGTGGGCGTGGCAGGGGAAGGATACTGCAAAATCTCCATTCCCACTCCACTCCTGGGGGAAGGATATTGCAAAATCTCCATTCCCACCCCACTCTGGGGCCAGTCAGAGGTGGTATTTGCCAGTTCTCCAAACTACTCAAAATTTCTGCTACTGGTTCTCCAGAACCTGTCAGAACCTGCTGAATTTCACCCCTGGCCAATATGTGTTGATTAATTTATGTAAGAAACATCACATTAAACTTGTTTAAGTCAATTGAACGTATGCAGCAGTATACAATCTGGGAAAGGTAATAGGAGGCTGCTTCTAACTTCCCAGCAACTTTGATCTTCCTTGAACACTTACATTTAGTGAACCAAGTTAGTAAGTTGGAACAAACCCTAGTAAGACCACACCTGGAACACTGCAACCAATTTTGCTCACCATACTACAAAAAAGATGTTGAGAGTTTGGAAAAAGTTCAGAGAAGAGCAACTAAAATGACCAAGGGCCTGGAGACTAAACGATATGAAGACCGGCTACAGGTTTGGGGGGTCTGACTAGTCTAAAGAAAAGAAGAATTAGGGGTGAGATGATAGCAGTATTTCACTATTTGAGGGACAGCCGCAAAGAAGAGGGGGTCAAATTATTTTCCAAAGCACCAGAGGACAGGACAAGAAATAATGGTTGGAAACTGATCAAAGAGAGAAGCAACCTGGAATTAAGGAGAAGCTTCCTAACAGTGAGGACAATTAACCAGTGGAACAGCTTGCCTCCAGAAATCGTGGGTGCTCCATCATTGGAGGTTTTTAAGAAGAGACTGGACAGTCACTTGTCTGAGATTGTATAGGTTCTCCTGCTTGAGCAGGGGGCTGGACTAGAAGACCTCCAAGGTCCCTTCCAGTTCTATTCTTTCTAATTCTAACTTTGGCATTGATTCTAGAACAGATCCCTTCAGTATACAGTCACATTCTGAGATATTTTTGCCCCGGCAGATCACCCCCAGCAACCCCTTTCTCAAAGTCTTAGGCAAATCCCTTATTGCTGGCAAAATAAGGAAGAATTTGGCATACACGTACTTTTAATCCCCCATACAACACAAATGTCTTCTGGCTTGTGTATGTGTTTTTTCAAAATACACATTTATTGTTGTGGAAAAGCCTTAATGAGGAAGAAAAAAGTATTTAATAAAATAGATCAAATGCCTTTGGGAAAAATTAGTACACAATGGCTTCTTGTGAAGCCAGTTGAAACAGCAGATGGATGCAGTGATCAACCTTTCAGGAAGCATTTAAAAAGCACAGATGGCTCAGGTTTACATGTTTACAAAAAGTTAGAAAGGCAGTTAAAGTCTTCAAGTGTGGTATAATTTACTAGAAGGTCATATACTCCGTGGTTGAAAATGAATCCAAGGGCTTTTGTAAACACACTTATTAGGGTTTTTGAAGGTTTAATCCCAGTATATTTAATTCCTTTTTGCAATATTAGATGCAACTGTGTTCGTTTCTTGGTGAGAAGAAATCCCTGGAGCATGGAAAAATGTAACTTTTCATTTAAAGGTTTGGAAGAATCAAGTTATTGCCATATGTTCAAGTCCCTTATGCAACAGCTACTGTTACTATATAATTAGAATACTTCTGACACTAATTTAACTAAATGGCTCCCATGATGTGACTAAAATAATTTTATTTTGGTTGGAGTGGGGGTTTTGGGAGGGAAAATTTCAAAACTTTTAGCAAGGGGTTGTCTGCCTGGTTGCTGGGTGGGCATGGCTATAGTGGGTGTGGCCTAGTCAGGCTCCTGCACCACCGTGTGTGTGTGTGTGTGTGTGTGTGTGTGTGTGTGTGTGTGTTTGGCCTCCCTGGGCTCCGGAGGCCCTCTGGAGGCCGGAAACATTTCTGGCCTTCCCAAACTTCCGGTAGGCCCATTTTATGCCCTCCTGGAGCCTCCGCGTGTGCCCTGCACTTACCTGCATCCAAAACGGGCCGCATGGGGACTCCTGGGGGTGGGTGGGATGGGCGGGGCGGGGCCAGCCAGGAGTGGGATTTGGGGGTTCTCCGGACTGCACAGAATCTTAGTTAGAGGTTCTCCTGAACCCCTGCAATAAAGTTGCACCGGAGGGGGGGGTTATCTTTCCACCCCTGATTAGAAACCAGGTAAGAGCAGATAGCAGTAGGAGAAACATTCAGCAGCCATTTCAGGTTGGAGAATCTTTGGTGCTCCTGAATGGACAGACAACAGTTGGATCTCAGAGTTGTGTCCCATTCTCAAATAATAATACTGAGATCCATTGGCCCATAATCTATGAACATCGATGCTATAATCAGTTGGTTAGTTTTTAAGGTTTTAATTGATTCCATGTTGTTTAAAGGCATCCCCACATAGTTTGGATTTTGCAGGTAGGAGCCACCAACCATTTCAACAGGGCAAGACACTTTAGTCTCAAATGACAGGAAAAATTAATAAAAGACACATCAATGAACTTGGTAAAAATGTGATAAAACGGAAAAGTTGTAATAAGACCAAGTTTCAGCAAAGTTTACCATTCTGAAGGCAAATACTGCTATTAGTATGCTAGAGAGACTTATTCCTTTAATGGGGAATTTCAAGAAAAGAAATGTTATTTTAAAGCTAATTCTTTTGCCTGCACATATCAGAGTTCTCTATCCAGAAGAATGCAGTGCTAGGAACAGCTAAAATCATACACAGAATCCTTGAATTCCTAGGCATCTGGTAGAGGATCTGAGATTGAGGAAGACACATGCACCTATAGAGATGAGAAGGGAATTTTACACACCCACACACACCTAATAATAAATATTACATTATAGAAGCAGCAGGGGTGAAATGCTCCTGGTTTGGACCGGATCGCCCGATCCGGTAGCGATGGAGGCAGGTGGTTCGGAGAACTGGTAGCAAAAATCCCTGCCCCCCCATGCCCAGCTGAGCCGCACAATCATCAGAGGCTTTTTTTACTTTTAAAAGCATTTTTTCTACAACCTCTTCGGCCAAATAAATGTTTTAAAAGTAAAAAAAAAAGCCTCTGATGATCGTGTGGCTCAGTTGGGATCGTCAAAGGCTTTTAAAAGCATTTTTTCTACAACCTCTTCGGCCAAAGAGGTTTTAAAAGTTAAAAAAAAAATTGGCCACGCTCACCCAGTCACATTCCCCCCCCACCAAGCCACGCCCACAGAACCGGTAGTAACAGATTTTAGATTTCACCACTGACAAGCAGATATGTAGGAAAGCACAGCTATTGAACAAGGGATTGTCCAGTGGATGACCCTCAAACCTGTTTGTTGGGAGTGAACAACAACAGAATTCCCCGAAATAATTTTCTTAAAATAGTTTAGAATCCAGCCAGTGGGAAAATGAAACAAGAATAGCTTCAAGGTCTGGGGCAGATATGTCTTAATATGATAGGTAAACTGGCAGTAGACTTTCAGAGATCTCTCTCCCCCTCTCCCTCTCCCTCTCCCTTCTCCCTCTCTCTCTCTCTCTAAAAGTTACATGTTGATGGTGTTCACATGATATGCTTACCCTGTTTTCTTAATTTCTACAATAGTGCTGTTGTTGAGTGGATATAAGCTATTCAAATATGGGGAATCTGTACCCTTCAAGTACCGTTAAACTTTAATCAATAGTAATGTTAGATGACTGTCCTTCTCAAATACGTGACTCTGGCTGACTAACAATATAAAAAATGAAAAGAAAACCTATGCAAACATAAACACACAAAAACAGAAGACATACAGCAACCAATGTCTATTTAACTTCTATCACCCATGATTAGCATGTCTAATAGTTTGGGAACTGTTTGGAAATAGGAGCTGTAGCTTGATAATATGTGGAAGATACTAGTTCTGCCACCTTGTTGTAGATTCTCCCCCCACCAAAAAAGCATAGTTAATTCATTAGCTTAAAGTGCATTCATTTAGCAAAACCTCACTTTACTTTCTTTTTTCACTGAAATAAAGGATGAAGGACATAATGAAGGACTCCTATAAGATGAATAATACCAAATAACAGAATATCAGAGTTGGAAAGGACCTTGAATGTCTTCTAGTCCAATCCTCTGCTCAGGCAGGAGCTCCTATACCATTCCAGACAAGTGGTTGTCCAATATCTTCTTAAAAGCCTCCAGTGATGGAGCCCCCACAACCTCTGAAGGATCATGTTTATCGGTAATTATAACTAAAAGTGCCATACCAACTGCCAAATTAATTATTAGCTATTACTTTAGTATTCAGTTTGGAGAACTAAACAATAGATTCTCATATTTGCTTTTATTATTGATGTTGTACTGTAGTTACTTTGTAAATTCTGTAAGCCACCTAGAATTCATTCAGATTCCAATGGTAGGGAAATGACATAAATAAACAACTGAGTACTAGGACTACCTAGATTTTCAAGGTGGGCATTGCTTTGATGAAATTTCAAGTGAAGTTGTCTTATACAGCAGTGGTCCCCAAACCTTCTGGCTTTATGGACCAGCAGGCAGGGAAGGAGAGGGGATGGTTCCACACAAGCAGCAGGTGATGTGTGCGTGCAGCTCCATTTGTGTGAGTGGCAGGTGCATGTGCCCACTGCTCACACAACTGGAGCTGCGCAAATGATTGCCTGCCACTTCCATGGCCCTTTTCGGAATGGGTTACAGCCCAGGGGTTGAGGACCCCTTGTTACTGTATACAGCTACATGCTGTAGCTGTATACAGAGCTCCAGAGAGCAAGAAAACAACAATAAAAAAAACTTGATTTTGGTCATAGATCAAATTCAGATTCCAAATAAAATTCCAAATAATCATAGACCACAAAATTGAAATGAAGACAATTACATCCATATCAATAATTCCACTGAAACTTTCAATAATTCCACTGAAACCTTTAAGAGATAAAAGATAACTGCAGGTAGTCCTTGACATACAACTGTTCATTTAGTGATCATTCAAAGTTACAATGGCATTGAAAAAAAGTGACTTGTGACTGTTTTTTATACTTAAGAACTGTTGCAGCATCCTCATGGTTACATGATCAAAATTCAGACACTTGGCAACTGGTTCATACTTATGATGGTTGCAATGTCCAGGGATCATGTGATCCCCTTTTGCGGACCTTCTGATGAGCAAAGTCAATGGAGAAGCTGGAATGATTTAACAACCTGTGTTATTGACTTAATAAATATTGATTTAACAACAATTCACTTAATAACTGGGATAAGAAAGCTTGTAAAATGGGGCAAAAGTCACTTAACAACTGTCCCGCTTAGCAACATAAGCTGTGGGACTCAATTGTGGTCGTAAGAAGAAACTTGTTAGAGAAGTTGAGGCCACAGAAAATGTCTTCTTGAGCCAATAGTGTTATCTCTTTGCCTCAAACAAGGACAAACTAAGCCACTTCACCAGGGCCTGATGTTTAGCTCCCTGCTTGATCATGGTACTCTCTAGCTGAGTTTTGGTGTAATCAGATGCCATGCAGATGTCAAGGAAAATTGTGAAGGGACCCAGTAAAGGAAAATTGTCTTTAATATGGATTCACAGCTTATGTTCCCTTGAGCAACATTTCTGAAAGGTAAAAGAAGCACAGCAGTTTTGAAAACATCGAAGTATCTGAAAAGTCTGCCTGCAAAGTAACTTCTGAAAAACCAAATCTTTACCCAGAACTTATAGTTCTTTTCTCTTTCTCTTTTCTTTTCCAATTTGGGGCCCTTATGAGAGTAAAAACCACCTGATGTTTATATCTCATACTCATACACACTATCAGTTTTTTTTTTTTTTTAAAATGCTACCCAAGTTGGCTCAAGGTCATATGCTTTGCCTGACGCCAAAGAGCAAATACTCTCATTCATGCTGACCCACCAAGTCACGATATACCACTCTCAATATAAGCCAAATTATTTTGAAACCTCAGGCAGAAAATTCCACCACATGTCTTTTTCCAGTGTGAAAATACAACAGTAAATTAAATCACTGAACAATATGCTGTCTTATTGATGTCATATGGGTTGAAGCATGACTGGATCCAATCTTGGGTCAGATAGGGCTCTAACATTAGCTGGAGGACTTGATAGAAAGCCACTGATGTGTCATACTGATATCAAACTACTTGGCATGGGCTTGTTAATGCCTATCGAAAAACTCTAACAAAATACACATTCTATAAGAGCAATAAGAAAAAGAAAACAGGCAATGTAGCAGCTAAAATACCTCTCCTCAACAATTGCGGTCCTGAATCCTGAAACATCTGGGTGGAAAGATATCCTCCACCCCCCGGTGCAACTTTATAGTATCTAGGATATGAAGTCCTGATACCAAGAGGAAGTAGGGGCCAAGATAACTAAAAGCTTAATTTGGCTGCAGCGTTAGATGTATCATACTTCAAACCTGATCTTTCCAAGCCAAGATGAAATTCATGGCCTCAAGGCTCAACAATTCATCTTGACATTATGATTAGCAGAGTTCTCTCTCCTCAGTTTCTTAGAAGTGCCTTTTCCCTGCATCGCTCTTGAGATGTGTCGGACTGTAACTCACAGGCTGGGGGATGATGGAAGGGCACCAAATGGAGCAAATTGTATTAGAGCATTGCAGTGTTTAATCTACAATATAGTTTGTTAGCCTTTCGGAAGGAATGAGTGTGAAATCAAAGAGTTTCAAACTCTGCACCCAAGTACAATTGCCAAGAGTTTGATGGGCTCTATCTTCCTGCTGAATGGCACTGGATGAAATAGAATTCTGAAGAATTTTGTGATATTCATGCAAAGCAACACTGAACTCAGGTCTTTACAAAACCTCTCATGTATTCTCCTGCTTTTAGATTTACTGGAGCTCATTGTAGGAGGCAAATCATTTTATGTCTCCTATTTTATCATAGTGATTCATTTGTTTGTCCCAGTTATAGCCATCTTTTCTGTTCTCTAAGGATGCTCAAGACTGCTAGCAGATAAAAATATATTTTTTTAAAAAAATCAGGACTTTGGGAACTGAGATAAATGGCACTGCATTGCCATACAATTTATTTTCCACAAGACATTTTTTTCTTGGACCATAGCTAGATAGAGAAAATGGAGTATCCCAGGTCGGAGAAGATGCTCTCCTAGATTGGAATTTTTGTGGGATGGTATCCATGTGATTATTTATCATGTTTGGTGCGTCTATTAAGAAACGGCGTGATTTACAGTTTATGAATCTCTGGGTGGCCTCAGCTCTACCCCCCCCCCCAATTACTGGTCTTTTGACAATTGAATGTATTTTTACACACAACATTTTGGGGTCTATATTTCTGCATCATCCCAACAGACAGAAGCAAACCATAGTTTACCCTGATTGATTATACAAAAGAAAACTAAGGAGGTACATGAAAAAAATTAAAACATTTAAATAAAATCCTTGCCAAAGCTAAAAAAAAGAAAGAAAGAAAGAAAGAAAGAGTCATGCCTGGTTTCAAATGTTGACAGGGTTAGGAGAAATTAACCATGCATATGTCTAAGCTGTTAACATCATTTTTATGAAGATGAAGAGTGGCTGCAGTAATATGTTTCATACCTTTCTTCATTCTCATTACCAATTACAACATTATTCTATTTCCTCACACAGTATGTGTGCTTTTTATGTCTTCTTTGAAATGTCCTAACCCTTCTTAAAATACCTCATTTGACAAATTCTGTTTCTAGTCAGCAGATACAGCCTAATATATCTTACTAAGCTGTCAATATGCGATATAAGGCAAGTCTCTGAATCAAAGCGCTTAAATATTTGAACTCTGTGTTTTCATTTTGACAGTTCCCCAAGGAAATGACTTCTGCCATGTTATTGCCAATGCTAAATCCATCACTGATTTTTTTTTTTAAAGCAGGAAGTTATTAAGTTGAATTGTCATTAAGTTGTTCTGAAAGAAGTCTCGTCCCCACCCAAGAACTCATATATACATATATAAATGTGGGTGGTAGGAAATGTCTTAAAGCAGAAAATTCATCTAGCTTTAAAAAATGACTATTGGTAAGCCAATAGCACCCTACATGTTTCAAAACCTGCAAGAAGTATTGATGTGGCATCCCCCCCCCCATTTTAATGTTTGGGGCACATCGATACAACCCTTATTTTCACTCTTGTAACTTCAGAATGAGAGCCAGTTTGGCATACAGTAGTGGTTAAGCCACTACTGGGAGGCCAGAAGTTCTATTCCTACCTTAGCATATGAAGTCAGCTGGCTGACTTTGCCTGAAGCCCACAACTCATTGGGTTAACCAGCTGGATCATCAATTTTAATTTACAGAAGATCTAGGTTGAAAATTGAAAGTGTGGAACAAAGATCTCAATTATGGCAGGAGGGTTAACCCTAACCCTAACCCTAAAACTACAGCATGAAACCATGGTATATTTATTACATTCTTCAAACCCAGATGGTTATCTCCTTCAGATGGTCTTTACAGAGAAATGGGAATCTGAAATAGGTTCAAAATGGGTCTGTTGTCCCTCCCTTTATTTTTCTCTTACAGCACTTGAAAATGGACGAAGTCGGATAGAGTGTGTGCACAAACGAGAAGAAGGGAAGCTCAGTTTTCCTTTATCCTGGCTCCAATACAAATCTGTCCATTTTTTTTTTTAAAAAAAGCAGAACTTTTCTTTGTGTTTTTTTTTCTCATGATGCTCTAGATCTTTAAGCTGGATAAATCCAATATCCACCCCAAACAGGAGAAGCCTTCAAAGACAATTCTGTAGACTAAAGTAGGGCACAGCACAACTATTAAGGCACCCAGGATAATGGTCACCCTACCTTCCAGTGACTTTTGTTGTTGTTGTTGTTGTTACCTTCACAGTAAATTCTTGCCTTTTCTCCAGGAATACAGGTGACACACATGTTCCTGTCAGTCCACAATTTTAGTCTCACAACCCTTCCGTGAAGTAGAACTGGCAAAAAAAATGGGCAAATGTGAACCCACCAATCGTAGTCCAATACAGAAACCACTATCTTGCTCTATATTGGATAAACACATACTTTTCTTTGTCCTAGGTCTGCTGTCCATCCATTTCATTGGATGACTGTGTTTTAGGGACTGGGCAGGAGGTAAATACATCCCTATTTTTCCCCAGGTTAAGGAAGGCAAAGGACAAGATGATGACTAGTCTGGATTTTTCTAAATTTATTTATCTTAAAAATTCCATACACAGAAGTTAACTGGAGAGGCAGCAGAACCATAGAACAAACAAATATATATTAATGTACCTGATATCATATTAGTATATTAATATACTAAGAGCAGATGTGGTTAGCCCTGCTTGCCATTCCAACCTCAATTTATGTCCTAGTTTCTGCTATCTGACTTAACTCTTTTACTCTGCCTATTGGGAAGGCCAGTATTATCATGAATAATGACAGCAATGAAAACTACCTATTTATTTTTTTATTTTTTTTATTTTTTTTTGTCGAGTACATATTAGATAATATATATAAGTATAAGCATGAATTGAATACATAAAATGAATACAATTAAAGGGAACATTAGGACAGGGACGGTAGACATGTTGATGCTCTTATGCATGCCGCTTACAGACCTCTTAGGAATGGGGTGAGATCAACAGTAGACAGTCTAAGATTAAAGTTTTGGGGGTTTTGGGATGAGACCACAGAGTCTGGTAGTGCATTCCAGGCTATTAACAACTCTGTTACTGAAGTCATATTTTTTGCAAACGAGTCTGGAGCGGTTCACTTTAAGTTTGTATCTATTGTGCGCTCGTGTATTGCTGTGGTTGAAGCTGAAGTAGTCATTGACTACAGGCAGGACATTGTAGCAGATTATTTTATGAGCTATGCTTAGGTCATACCGAAGACGGCGTAGTTCTAAATTTTCTAAACCCAGAATTTCAAGTCTGGTGATTTAGGTTGTGACACTGATAAATAGCTGCCCCTCTTCTCATTTTGAACATAACATCTGATCCTGATGTTATGTTTATGTCCCATAAATGTTTTGCTGAAGCTGTTCTCTCCACATCTTCTCCAATATTCAGTCAGCTTCTGCTTTAATTCAAGTTGGCCACAGGAAGCCTTTGAGTATCTACAGGCTTTTAAGGACTTATGTTCTTTCCTGTCCACAACATCCGTGTCCCAAGGGCCTGAATTCTTAATGAATCAGGCAGAGCTCTATAAATCATGATCAAATACATCGTCACCACAGTGTGCAATTCATTTGGAGCTGAGGCAAAAGAGGGAGGGAGAAGAAATCTGAGGAAAGACAGGATAAAAGCACCTTCCTGAAAGATTGAGTGTAGATCAGAGATTAGTTGTCAACTTGAGCTGCTGGCACTTTATCTCCTGCACAACAACTAGCAGTCCTGTGAAACCGCTTTCTTCATCACGCTTAGAAGTCTCCTGTATCTTTTTTTTTAAAAAACCAAGTCTTTGTTTCTACCTATCTGAGACAAGGTGGGGGTGGGGGTGGGGAGGGGGTGGGAAGGTAACACACCACAAACCCTAAGGGGCATTGTGTCTCTTTCCATAACGTTTTTACTGAACACTTGCCTTGAATTAAAATGTTCTTTGGATGAAAGCAATTAAGTGATTTGAAGAAAGGTGTCGGTGCTTCAGGTCTTTAGAAACTCTATACCCTAAGTTTGCAAAAGTATGTCAGAGGCACAACGAAAACTCTCAGATTTTGTCAAAGGGGGAAAAGGGCCACGACACAGGAACGGAAACTTGTTTTTAGGTTTTGCTGCCTGCAAAACTCTCTGAAACTTGCTTATGTCAGGCCACCTTTATGAAATGAGAGAATTCTCAGTTCAAAGAGAGCAATTTATGGAACATACATCAAAGGCTCTCTATTCCAAGTATGAGACTATATAGGCTTATTAGCCATAATTGTGAGCAGCTAATATTGGAGGAGAAAAATCTTAAAGTATTCCATAGCAGAGGCTGCTTTCGAACTTCATATATTTCTGTTCACTGCCGTGGAAAGTGGTTGATTCCATTTTACGGATGCAAAACTGAGGCAGAACCAGTTATCTGCCTCACAACTGTTGAAAAATCTGAACCCAACTAACAGCTTAGGTAGAACAGAATGAAGATTTAAACATTAAAGCTGAACTAAATATTTTTCAAGTTTTCCTTTCATTGGAGAAGTAGCCACTGCAGCCATTTTATGGATTTTGCAGCTGTTTGCTAGATCTGGCATAGATCTAGCAAAGCTTAAAGTTGTCAGTGAGGAAGTCCTGGCTTCAAATATTAAGCCTGCTGCTAGGTATCTATTTCCAACTTCTGCTTCATCTACAATAATGGACATGAAACATTCAAGCAATATATATCTAAAGGCAAGTTATTATGCTCCTTATTGAGCCAGTCAGATACTGAGAATGCTGCTTAGTATGAGTGGGGTGCCGATACCACTAACAGAAACAAAGCCTCTTTCAAAGGGCACTGAGTCCTAAATGGGCCTCACACATTCCAGGCAACAGGTTATATCATATATCATATGTATGTATGTTATATCATATATCATATGTATGTATGTATGTGTGTGTGTGTGTGTGTGTGTATTTGCTTTCTTCTTTTATCGTAGGTTTTTCTATGGGTGTGGCTAACTGATGAGGACCAATCAGTCCAAAATAGATCTATATTAGTCTCCCAATAGGCAGCAAAATGCTTGCTTGCTGTCTGAAGAAGCCTAGGATAGTGGATGTGATTTCACTGAGCTATGGCTGCAAACTTGGTTATGTAGGAAAATACCCAGTTGAAGAAATATATATATATATGTATGTATATATCTTTATTGTCATTGCACCTGGTACAATGAAATTAAATTCCATCTTCAGTGTATGGGTGTATGCATTTTATATGTATGGGTATAGGTATATATCTATGTATCAGTGGTGGGTTGCCCCTAGTTCGGACCGGTTCGCAAAAACCCGTAGTACAACCGGCGGGAGGCTCCGCCCACTGACCCGGACATCATCATAGGTGATCTGCGCATGCGCAGAAGAGTGTGCACGGGTGCAAGCGAAGCGAGTGCACGCTGGCACGATGCGAACTGGTAGTAAAGGTAAGTAGAACCCACCTCTGCTATATATGTATATAGCATGTGTATATGTACACTTTTGAGAGCAGGCAACAATTTCATTTTTAATGTGTGCCAGTGTGCCCGCAATAAAAAACGACAATAAGGTTCTCTCTCTCTCTCTCTCTCTCTCTCTCTCTTCCCCCCCCTCTCTCTCTCTCTCCCTACCTATCTCCCTCCCTACTTACTTACCGACTGACCTCTTTCAACTGACAACTTTTTTCAATCAAGAGTCAGTCAACCAAAATAATCTTTCCCTACTACAGGAGAAAAAAAATCATCACGGCTGACTAGTTTTTATGGAAAAGGGGCTTTTATCCCTTAGCACATAATTGCCATTCCTTAGTACCCCTCGTTTGATTACCATTTATCCATCTCCAAAAGAAAAAGAAACCCATGTAGAAACTGCCTTGTAAATCCTTACTAATCAGGATGGTCAACCAAAAGAGGGGTTTTCTTTTATCTCCCAGAACCCGAATTCTGTCCATCCGTCTTCCTTTTTCCTATTCTACTTGTGTTTGTGATTCCTTAGTTGAGCAGTTTTCTGGAAAGAGAAAAAACCCCACATTGCAGTTGTGGTATTGCAGAGCTAAATAATAGGGCAGTGCCATCAGAAAAGCACAAGGGGCAGAATAAAACAGAGAACGTTGTTTCAGGAATGAATGGTATCTAATTCCATCTTCATACCACAAATGTTATTTTCATTGGATCCAAATTAAATCTCCCACTGACTTGAAAGAACTGGAAAAAGTATATATATATTTCTTGGTAGTGCTTATTGTCATTTGGTGGTCCAAGAGGATATAGTGGAATAAAGTGAGGTGACAAATATATTGATGAAAAAGGCATGATGGTCAACCACATGAGTTACTTATATTCACTATGATTGACATATTTCCCTAATTCTCATGGGCATTGGCTTCTTGTATTTCAAAACAGTACAAATCTTCATTTTAGTGAGGTTGAGATTTAAACTCCACCTAATTCTGAAACCTGTGCTTGTATTTAGTTTTAGAATGAATATATGCTCATCAAATTTTACCCAATAGAACACTCCAAGAGTTGTGAGCTGGAATAGGAAGTTGAAAAAAACTTCCTGGAAGAAGGCCATAGTATCCTACTTCCATATTGTATTAAAGTAAACAACATGGACTTGTTCGTGAAGTCACCTGGATTTAATTTTGATTCAAGGGAGTCTTTGTTTTAACAAAAATCAACTACCCAGAGACAGACTTCAAGAAGGGTCTACAGGCAAAGAGATGGGATCCCTCATCTGTATTGATCCATGAGAAATAGTGTAAGTATATATGTTGCCTTATCAAGAAAACTGCAGTGGTTTGGCATCTCTGAGAATTGAACATGACTGAAGGAAAAAAAATGTCACAAAGGTGTACAATGCATGTGAGTTTATAGCTGGGAAGACATGGATTTATATTTTCTGATTGTCCTAAGAAATTCATTGTAAATATTTATTTTACTTAAAAGTTGGGCAAGTCATAGGCAGCACATACCCCCTACTCAACATATAGCAGTGTCTGTTCTAGTAAATGATGTAATCACTTCTCCTGTGGAAAAACATATCAGAACTGGACATCCCTGCATTCCTTCTTCCCTCTGCACGAGACTATGAATGATACATATATAATTGCTGCTATAAAAACATTAAAGATAAGCAATGGAAATATTCCTAGGTGAATGGGAAATGCACAAGTCGTACATGGAATATAAATAAAGCCATTTACATGGGTAATACAAATAGAACCGTCCTGTTCTATGAAGGAACTTATTTCAGAAAGTTCTGGAAAAGGAAGGGGAAAAGCAATGGAATAACTTCAACATTATTTACCCACAGAAAGTGCAATCAATATAGCGCAAATCAGTAATGTTGATGTTGGCATCCACAGAAAGAAAGAGATCAAAGGCGTTTTGGCTGCACAGCTAAAAATGTTTCTTATTGGTTTGTTTGCAGAGTCTGAAAGCAAGATTGCCTTTACCAGCCTATTACTGAAGCAATATTGTTGCCCTGGTCAGTAGGGCTTTGATAGTCAGTAAATCTGCACTCATTTACTTAGCTGCTGGTTTGAAGCTGAGGCCATCGTTTCCTGCATAAATGAGGAAGTTCTCCTCTTTCCTAAGGGACTGATATTTTAAGGAATAAGAGGGAGTGCTGGTTATTTACTAATGTATAAATATCCAATCCAGGGTGAATGGAAGAAATATCGCTGTAAACTGTGCAGAAGGGAGAAGATCAGCAAAGGCATTTTAAGGCAGCTTTTCTGAAGCTGGTGGCCCTCTATCTCTAGATGTGGTAGATTTGCAGCAGGGGTGGGTTCTACTTATCTTTACTACTGGTTCACAATGGGGCCATGCGCAGAAGCTTCCTGATGATGTCGGGGTCGGTGGGCAGAGCCTCCCACCGGTTTTTCTACCAGTTCTTGTGAACCAGTCCGAACCAGTCCCAGAATCCTCAGCCACAGTGACTATTTTCTGAGCATATTGGGAGCAGACTCTAATGTATCGGAAGGGCCCAGCTCAAGAAAGGCTGTTGCAGAGAGAAACAAATACAATAATGAAGCATTCCCCCTTTTGATATTTTTAAAACACACTCATGATAATATGAACATTGTCTGATCTCGGTTCTGATCTGAAGATCTGTAGGTGACACAGCATGCTGAGGCAACAAGCTGTGTCGCCTACAAAAAAAAATTGAAATTTTTATTGAGAGGCCAATGTCTCACTTCTGTCCGCAAAGTTTTGTCACACGCTTGCTTCTGTTTTTTTCTAAGTGATTCTGAAGACAACAGAGATCACTAGATGAAATCTGGAGGCAAGCAGATAGACCTAAGCTCTCAGTATTATATCTGGAGTTTTGATGAATTGACTATTTTGAGATTTTGCAATGACTTGGTGCATACAGAGCATTTCCTAATGTTCAAACCAGATTACAGATACGTTTCTTATAGGCTTTATAGGAGGTGCACTGGCTCAGCAGTTAAGATGCTGGGCTTGTCAGCTGGAATGCTGATAGCTCAGGTTCGAGACCTAAGTGCTACGCGATGGGGTGAGCTGCTGTTACTTGCCCCAGCTCCTGTTTGAAAGCAAGCAAATGCAAGTAGATAACTAGATACTGCTTTGGTGAGAAAGGTTATTGGGGAAATCTTTAAACCTTTTTTATAGGCCTTATAACAAACTAGCAAGACAAATAAGGTAAGTTGGTATTCTCATTCTGCAAATATAGGCAGCTAGATTGAGAAAATTGAGTATCTGCAGCCACTGAGTGAGTTTGTCCTGTTTATACATATGCTTTAGTGGTGGGGTTTCCTTTGTTCGCAAGACACTGTCATGAATAGCATTTGCCTATGAAACATTCTGCTTTTAGCTGAAAGAAGATTGCAAGACATGTTATGTGTAGCAATTGCACTATTGTGTTATTATTGGTTGCATTAAAAGCTTGAAAAATATTCATCTGCTGTGCATTAATGGCACTTGATGTCCACCTGTGCAATCCTATACTAGGTTATTCAAAAGTGACCCCATTGAAAGTTGCCCTCCATCCTATCCCCACGCACAAGTTTACCAGGCTTGAATGAACACGAGGACTCTGTGCCAGTTCAAAAGCAGCGTTAAGACTTCTGTGATCCCTTGATGTTGACAATGTTGAGAGCTGAACTGATTTATTTCCAGCTCAGCTCCAATGATTTGAAACCACAGTAAAACTTGTATTTTCTCTGCTTGAAATGCTGAATTGGAACTGGGAGGAGGGGGAGGTATATCTCACCTGGTTTCGGAATTCAAGGCAAACCACCTTGAATAAAGCTTCAATTGAGACCAGAGCTCTGAGGAACTTCCATTTAGGGAGACTTGCTGGGGAAGAAGATAAAATAAAAGCCAAGCCTGATGTTTTGCAGCTGGTTGGTGCTCTGCCAGACAGAAGGGAAAGACTTTTTCCACATCTGTTCATCTTCCCAGGGCTACTGTATGCCTTGGAAGAATTGTTAGGATCTGTGCATGTACAAAACAGCTAGATTGATCCTAGGAGTGTTCCCTTACTTCCTCTGATACAGCACCAAAGAACCATAGTTGTTAGGAAAAAAAACCCCTAACTGTAAATAATTTTGGTGTCCCAGGTCACAGAGCTTTAAATAGAAACAAAAGTAATGACACCATCGCAGCTGGGAAGTTTCCCCTCATAGCCCCCTTCAGATTTGTTTTTTTTTTCCTGCAGATACTTACACAATTTCATAAAACATGGGGATGGTTATATACAGAGCTGAGGTGGCGCAGTGGTTAGAGTGCAGTATTGCAGGCTACTTCAACTGACTGCTACTGTAGCTGCAGTTCGGCAGTTCAAATCTCACCAGTTCAAGGTTGACTCAGCCTTCCATCCTTCCGAGGTGGGTAAAATGAGGATCCAGATTGTTGGGGGCAATATGCTGACTCTGTAAACCGCTTAGAGAGAGCTGTAAAGCACTGTGAAGCGGTATATAAATCTAAGTGCTATTGCTATTATATGGACATGAAATACCTTTGTCGTACCCGCTAGCATGTTACAAGGAAAACCACAGGTTTCACTAACATCTTTAATCCCAGGCAGGTCAAGAGATGGTCAATGACATCAACTTTTGGTAGGTATGAATACAGTTGAAGGAACACAGCTTTTAATTTGCATGCAATGTGTGTAAGGTGTTAAAAAGAAGGAATCATTCAGTATCTGATCACTCTCTACCTTCCCCAAGTTGGATGCAGTTGTCTATTTCTTACACAAGTTACTGGGATCAAATTCTATTTCAAGTGGTTTTTTTTAAACATTTACAATATGAATAAATGACTCTACAGAGCAGCAGAGCATTTTATTTGGGAAATGACAAAGTTATGTAGGGTTACTACTACACATAGTCCTCAACTTACAAGAATTCATTTAGTGACTGTTCGAAGTTACAATGGCACTGAAAAAAGTGACTTATGGCCATTTATCACATGACCATTGCAGCATCCCCCATGGTCAGGTGATCAAAATTCAGATGCTTGGCAACTGGCTCATATTCATGACAGTTGCAGTGTCCTGGGGTCAAATGATTACCTTTTGCAACCTTCTGACAAGCAGTAAATGGGAAAACCAGATTCACTTTGCAGCCATGGTACTAACTTAACAACTGCTGTGATTCACTTAACAATTGTGGCAAGAAAGGTCATAAAATGGAGCAAACCTCACTTAACAACTGTCTCATTTAGAAACATAAATGTTGGGCTCAGTTGTGGTCTTTAAGTTGAGGACTACCTGTAAACAGTTTTCTAACTGGTGGTATGGCATGCATTTCACAGATGGGTGAAGTTCCTCTGATCTTTTGTAGGACTGCCACCAACATATTGTCAAAATATCAGCCAGCCCATGAAAATTGTGGACTTCTCAAATAGATGAAATATATTAGCTATTTACTATTTTTCTGATGGTAAAGGTTGGCATCAGATTACAGCAGTTGCTAGTTCTGGACTATGGCCTCTTTCCTTACTACCCTTCCCTGAAATCCTAGATGAAATCTGATTTTGATGAGCATGGGGGGATGATAAGAGAGCTCAAGCTTAGCACTCCACAGTAACTGAAAAGAACTGCTTAGTCTGGAGAAATCTGGAGTCATCATGCATTTAGGCCAATCTAATGATCTTCCCTTCTCCTTCCTTAGTACTTGCTGAATGCTACTGAAAAAGATATTTTCCATCTGTGAAAAATAATGTGTTTCCCCGAAAATAAGACTGTGTCTTATATTTTTTGGAACTCTGAAATAAGCGCGTGGCCGTATTTTTGGGGAGGTCTTATTATTTTGGGGTGCGTGGAGTGAGACGGGGATCGTCTTGCCATCTTACCTAATTCCCAGCTCTGTCTCCCTAACCCTAACCAGAGGAAATGGCAGGGACCAGCTGCACATGCATTTACATATTTTCAGGGAGGGCTTATTTTCAGGGGAGGGCTTATTTTCAGAGAAACATGGTATCAGTATTGTAATCCATCTACCAATTCCACGCAGGAGCCCTTCTATTGCCTCCTCTATTCCTTTTTCTAGTCTAATAATCCAAAGTGGGGAAATATTCATCTTCTTTATACAATTCTGTGTTTCTTTCTGCATGGCACTAAATAGGACTGGACACATAAGCTGCATGTGTGGAAAACAGATACCAGAGGAGCTATGGAGGGAGGGGGGGAAAATGGAAGAGAGCACTCAAAAACCTTTAATATCTTTTTCTTAAATGTAAATCTGCAGTTGCAAATTGCAGACAAGTAGTGGCATGTCTGGATCGCTGTGTGTGCCCTGATCAAAGAAATGACTGGAAATTGATTCAGCAAGAAAGGAAGAAATACTTTAGAAGGACAATCAAAGAAAGGGATTCCCATCTCTGCACGCTACCATTTTGTGAACTGTCTACTACTCACACAGTTTATGTGGATACGAGGGTTCCAGGGTTCTTATGGAATATTACATTCTTAACTATCAGCTTAATCACAAAATGAGAAAAATCGAGCAAGAACATCAATCACTGCAAGCATTCACATCTGTCAGTTAGAATTTGGAAGGAACCATCCAACTTGCTTACAAAAGCTGATGTAATTGCAAGTCTAACACAAAGACTCCATTCCTAAGGTACAGAAGATTAATAAGACTTTGAACTGAAATCACATGATGCAGAGGTAGCAAAACATACTTGAAGAACTGCAGTTCAGCACATGTGCCATTCTTTAGATTACTTTCTTTCCTAGAAAGCAAATGTGGTTGTAAAAAAAGTGCTCTTAGGGAAATCCTACAGGTTGGTTTTGCACCAATTCAAAAACAGTTCTAGGCCACTGTGAATCCATGACCTTGTCTATGTTTGAGAACTGAGTCGATTTATCTCTGGTTCAGTTGTGAGGTAAAAGTAGTTTTTTTTTTTTAAAAAAAAACTATGGTTCCTTGGACTTGTGAGAAATTATTTCCCAATAAGTGATAAATTATTTTCAAATTTGCAGAAATTCCTAGCTATCTCACTTCCGGTTTCCTGCATTTTGGGGTCTTTCAGAGACAAAAGTGATTTGACGCCTATTCAGTTTTTCCTCATAGGAGTTGCTGATATTTGGCTTTTTGTTTTGCATGCAACAAAAATGTTAAGTAATATAGACATAACGTTTCTTAATATTGTGGATGAGGTAAAAGCAATTTATTTCACTTATTGGGTAAGGCACCATTTTTTGTTTTTTCATCTCAGTGTTTCAGGTTTGAAGGCAATTGCTGAGGAATGGGGAATGGAAGCAATGGGCGTGTTTGCGTACCTTGAAGTCCCTAAAGTCCAGTTGAGGTTTAGAAGGTGGGGTCCACTAAAATTCTGATCTGTGATTTATGTCACTTGCTGATCTATGTCACTCATTCAATAGCAAGAAAACTGTCACCAGAGTTTTGCTGATATCTACCCACAAGACTAATTGATCAAACTACTTTTTCCCCCAAAAGCAATCTAAAGGTATCATTGTAATACTTTTTGATTTCTGTATTCAGACATTTCAATCTACTTCCTATGTGGACAATCGTTTTTAATACATGAAGCAAGTACGAACACAATAGCAGCGGTTCCATTCCTTTGAATGTTTGCCCTCCTTCAGTTATCATGCTTGACTCTGTTTATTTCAAATTTAATTTTTATAGATTATGCTCTTTCCTATAAGGCTTCTTATAGATAGCACAAATACCAGGCATGGAATTCATACACCACCGAGACCCGATGCTTTGATCCTGATGTCTCTCCCCAGGAAAACAACTGCAAACATCCACACATTTCACATAGTATATTCTATGATTTCAGAATGAGCTGCATCACATTTTGGATTATTTAGTTCAGACATCATACTCATTTCTATAATATTCTAGACACTTAAAGTCTAAAAAACAGTATAGTATCATTTTGTTACTATTTCTGTAGAATCTTTCCCCTGGCCTCTTCTTGCATAGCTTAAATAGATTAGGTTCCTATTCCCAAAGAAAGTCAATAAAGTGAACATTAGAAATTAATTTAGGCTAAAGTCAACATAAATATGAAAGCTACTTCTAATCTAAGAAATTAATCTTATTGTAAGATGCATCAAGATACATCTCAAGGGCTTTCTCCCCCTTGTATACAACAATTCATTATAGCTAAATAATGCTCCTGAAAGAAAGAAAGAATGAATGAAAGAAGAAATAATGCAAATATACAAGGCTAACTTGGCTCTTTTCTTCACTCTTTTCCAAAGAAAATGAAGAGGAAAAGAGCTACAATTGCCATCTGTCACATCATTTGCATTTTTAAAAAATCAGTGCATGTATATACAAGAAAAAGCAGCATCAGTATGTGATTTCTTTTTATGTTAGGGGGAAAAATGAAGATGATCTTTTATTTAGGAAATAAATCTTTTTCTTAGACGATAAAGCCAATATCTTGTTCCTAAGAAGGAGCATTCTCCTACCTAGGCCAATTCGATGCTGACAGGGGAATTGAAATCCAGGGTTGAGAAACACTGGCCTAGGTCAAGAAGCTCTGTGTTCATGACATCATCTACTCTGCCCACGGTATTTTGCCAAGAAACAGCCATGATCAACTCTCTCAGAATAGGAGAATGAAGGGAAAAGTTCAAGGGTGGGTTCTAAATTTTTTTGCTACTGGTTCTGTGGGCGTGGCTTATTTTGTGGGTGTGGCCTACCTGTTTATTTTTGCAGGCACCCGTCTACTCAATTGTTTTTGGAGGCACTGGTCTACCCATTTATTTTTGCAGGCACCGGTCTACTCATTTGTTTTTGGATGCACCGGTCTACCACCACACTGCCTTTTAACACTGATCAGCTTAGGGCGGCAAGAGTTTAAACAGTTTTTTTCCTTCTAGCCGATCAGCTGGGACTCAGGAGGCAGCAATCGATTGGGGGTGGGGCCAAATAGGAGCCTGGATAGCTCTGCAGACTAAAGCACTGTAATTTAACACCAGCTGTCTGCAATTAAAGTAAGTTCGAATCTTGCCAGGCTCAAGGTTGACTCAGCCTTCCATCCTTTCTAAGGTAGGTAAATTGAGGACCCAGTTTGTGGGGTGACTTTGTATAAAATATACAAAGCTGACTTTAAGCTGACTTTGTATAAAATATACAAAAGTATGAAGGCTATTGCTTAATGCACTGTAAGCCGCCCTGAGTCTCCGGAGAAGGGCGGCATATAAATCAAATTAAAAAAAATAATAAAATAAAATAAAAGATAAGAATAATGCGGGGGGCAGAGGGGGTGGGGGGCCCAGAACCGGTTCAGTGATGTCATATCGTCACCGCTACAGGCTCGGCAGAACCAGGCGGAACCAGGAGGAACCCACCACTGGAAAAGTTGTACCACTGAATTGATAGGCAAACCAAACAAATATTGCTACTGTGCTTTAGTTCCTATCTCCACTGTGGAACAGTTGAAGGACCTGCTAGAATTAGTTTCTACATTTAGTTCCTATTGCTTTCCTACCTGAGAAGAGGTTCAATACATTTCAGGTAATGGCTATTTAAGAGACTTGGAACTCATAGATCTATGCAGTATGAGAAAGATTTTCCTCATAGATAAAGATGGCAGTTGGACACATTAGGATCCATCTTACTTACCTTCAAGAAGACAATAATTGCCTTTTCTTTTTCCTTCAGAGTATGCAGGAAGACACAGTGATCTTCCTCTCTTAGTTAAGGGTGTTCAGAATAGGATTACAACTGCTAGTCTCACTTTTTCAGGCAGACAGTATCAGCATGAGGTCACAATGGCCAGTCTCTTTCATCAGTTGAGGATATCTGGAGGACACCAAGTTAGGGGACTTTCAGTGGTGAAATCCAAATTTTTTTACTACCGGTTCTGTGGGTGTGGCTTAGTGGGCATGGTGTGGTTTGGTGGGCGTGGCAGGGGAAGGATACTACAAAATCCCCATTCCCACCCCATTCTGGGGCCAGCCAGAGGTGGTATTTGCTGGTTCTCCAAACTGCTCAAAATTTCAGCTACCGGGTCTCCAGAACCTGTCAGAACCTGCTGGATTTCACCCCTGGGGACTTTGTATTATGGATTTCTCTTATTGGCAGAGTTAAAAACAAGAAGCAATGCTGACATTGCCAGGAATCAAGGCCATACTTTTGTAGGTCAATATGATACACTAGATGAGACCTCAAGCCCAGAGCAGTTCTTGATAAACTACATTGCTTTTCAGATTGCTTGAATTGTCCCTGACCTCAGTCTTGAACTGGTCACATAGCATGATGCAGAAGTTTAGGCTTCTGCCAGCACTTGAGAGAATGACATGCCAGCAATCTGTTGACATGCCAAAGACCGGTGAAGAAAACAGTCATGTCCTTTACTAATCAGACACTCCATAACACATCCTCATGCAGATGATATCAGCTAATGGCATCTGAGAGACACTTTGAACATACCATTGCACTTCAGAGATTAAAGCAAATGTACAATGTGTGAAGTACCAAAAGGAAGTAGAGGCCAAGTCTACAAATGTTCACTGGAAGTTGCCAACAAACAACCTGCAACTGCCCACAACCACTTCATTTCTGAAATGAAGAAATGAACTGTGGAGATCAAAGGAAGCAATGGATGAATTTTATCTAGAAAGCTCATTCTATGAAACAAATTCTTTCTTCATCTGTATTACAAAATCAATCTATTCCTACTAGAGATATGCAAATCAATAAATACCTGTTTCACTCTATGGTTCTATTTTATATGACAATATTTTTTCTTATTCCCCAGATCATTCAATGTATTGTTTTAAAATTCTACAAAAAATATGTCTTTTTTGGACTTCCGGGTTGCTGTTTGCCGCTGCCAGACGTTCCTTTGGGATCGTCAGCTTCCATGGCCTGTTAGAGCCGCCTTCACAACGGAATGGCGGCTCGAAAAAACTCCGTTTCCATGAGGAAACGGAGATAGAGCCGGCAGGGGTGGGTAGAACTCTCTGCGGAGTTCCAAAAGTTTTTTTTTTTACTTTTGGGACGGAGCGGATGAGATGCCCCGTATCCCCAGCCGCCGCTCCGGGCTTTGGGAGACCTCTGCTGATGCAGAGCCAGGCGTCAAAAGCAAGCCTGCAAATTTAACAGACTACTCAAAGAAAATGTGAGCTGGACCTGTAATATTGAACTGCAAGTATTTTACTGATTTTTTTTTTTAAAAAAAATTACTTAAGAGAGAGGAGGAAAAGAAAGAGGAAAAAAAAAAAGAAGCCTTTTAAAATGGCATTGGCTGGAGGAGAGGCTGAAAGGGAAGTCTTTCCGTTTTCTATTACTACAATGTAGCGGAATAAATACCACTGGCTACATTTGTAGACAAAACTTTGCTCCTGTGTCTTTTTCTCTTTTTTTTCCCCTTGGAGACCTGATATTGTTGTTGATTGGAAAGAAGTCCCTTTTTTTTCTTTCTTGCTTTTTTTTTTTTAACAAAGCCTGCCTGGGCGGAAACATGGCACTGAGACTCATAAAGTCAGATAAACAAGAAGGGGGGGGGATCCCCCCACCAACAACTTAAAGGAACAAGTCTTAATTCTTCAGTCTCAGAAACCTGACTTTAATATAATAGAATTTTTTATAGAGGAGATTGAAAGAAGGGAGGAGATTGTGAATCAGCAATTTGAAAAATTTAAGCAGGAAATTAAAGAATTGGTGAAATCTAAGTTTGATTTTTTGGAGAAAAAACTCTCAAAAGTGGTTAATGGTTTTACAGGATTTATGAAACAGTTGGACACAAATACTATTGTACTAGAGTCTAAAATGGAAGAAATTCAAGATAAATTGGACAATAGAATTCAAAAAATTGAAAATGATTTGACAAACACTCAGGATAATAGCTTAGAAGAAAAACCTAAAATGGATGCTGATCAAAAGTATGGTAATGCAGAAAATCTGCAACAGAAGATTGAAAAAGAGATTTTAATGGTACAATATAATTTTACAGAATATGCGATAAGATTAAGAGGTTTGCAGGAAAATAATAGAGATGATTTAAGGAAAATATCTTCTGAATTTCTAGCTGGGATTCTAAAGGTTCAACCTGACGAAGTGTTTTGTAGGATCGACAGAGTTTATCGAATCAACTCCTGGATTGCTAAGCAAAGGCAATGGCCTAGAGATGTGGTGATTTATTTTACAGATAAGGAAATTAGGAATAATATCGTTCAAAACTCCTTCAATTCTAATTTGCAATTGTATGGAAGAAAGATTTGGATTTACAAGGAACTCCCACCTAAGATATTGATGGAAAGGAAGAAATTTGGTTTTCTGGTGAATGAGTTAAAAAAGAGAAATATCTCCTACAGGTGGGACGCCCCAGTGGGTATTATATTTAGATACCAGGGAGAAAGATATCAGCTAAATACTGTTGAAAGAGCGGAAGAATTTTATCAAAATAGGTTGAAAATGAACTTAACATCTCCAGGTATAATACAGGATAAGCAGAAGGAGCCGGAAATAAAGGTAAAATATCGAATTACAGAGACTGTACCAGATGAATTGCCTTTGGATTTATTGGATACCCCAGCTGGACTATCTACAAATTTGAGAGAAGAGGCATCTAATCTTAATGTGATGACTTATCAAGGCAAGGATAAACATGGAAACCAATTAGGGGATATACAAGGGATAAAAAAGAAATATGAGATACAAAAGCAAAACCAACAAGACCAATCTACAAAGCAGAATAAAAACCGACCAGATGATACACACTTTATAGAAAGGGAACCAGGATGGAAACCAAACCCACAAAAAGAAAAGAAAAAAAAGAAATAGGTGGCATAAAAACAGAAATTTCTAATCAGGCAACAGTGAAGCCAGTGATTTTAAAATATGAACGATTATGTGTAAACACAGAAGAGGCGACGTATTGGTTAATATCATCCTGAGGTTTGTGGCAGATCTCTGCATGGCCGTAATCTGGGGACGTGAAACGAGCCTTAAACTGATGGATTTGAATTATCCATTTTGGAATTTCTTTTTGTGTTGATAAACATATTATATTATCTTGAATCACAAGGCAAGAGAATTATGCTGGGGCATGCAGAAGATCGGGTTGTTACCCACTATGATGATGGGAATTAATAATCCTGATGAAACCCACAATTATTACTATATGGAATATAATTATAATGTCACTCGGGTGGTTGTTTTTACTTTTATACATATAAGAAGATATTTACTACTGATGGGGGCAGACATGATTGAAGATCCTGAATAAACTGTTGCACCAGTAAGCTATGTTACCCGATTATGGATGTTGGTTCTACCAATCCAGTGGAAAGACCTCAAAGAAGATATTATATGGATTATAAATTTAAAGTCATTGTCTTTTCTTTTTTTTTATTTAGATATAATGGAAAATATAGACATATATTTTTAAGAAGTGTGGGCAGTGAATCAAAGATGTTAAGAAATGTTGTCTATGGCAATTTTGCATGATAGTGGGTGAATAAGCTATTTAGTAGATTGATTAGTCTAAGAAAAGGGATTTTTAAGTGTTATATTTAGGGGAGTGGAGGAAATGGATAGAGTGGAATAAATGTTAAACTAGATTTTATGGGGAAGGCCGCTTTGGAATGTTATAGTAATATATATAGAAGATTAAATGTTAAAGTAGGATTTATCGTATAGTTTTAAAGTGGAGAAGTTATTTTATAATGTCATAGTATAATGTCTTTTTTTTCCCTTTCTTTTCTCTTTTTTGATATGTATGGATAAAGGGGGATGTTATAATATTAATAATATTTTTAGTAAGTAAAGGTCAATATCTAGAGGAGGGAGTAAGTAATCTGTTATGAATTAGGTTTTTTTTTTGTTATGAAGAAGTCACAGGGGGGGATGGGTGGGGAGGGGGGGTTAGGGAGGGGGAGGGAGAGGGGAAAAAAAAAGGGGGAAAATTTGTATTTGAAAACTTTTTCAATAAAAAAAAATATGTCTTTTTCACAACCCTCTCTAACATACAGAGGTTTTGTTTCATAAGAAGGGAATTTATATTGAAGATATTTGCACAACATCAAACCCCCTCCCCCCCACACAATTAGGAAAAATTACATACAAGATTAAGAATGAAAAATTGAATATTTTTTTTTGCCTTGAGGATTTTTGTTGCAATTAGGACAAGTTACTTGAAAAGTCATACTAAGAAAGGATAGTAATGAGAAATAATGGAGTTTTATGAAAGTCCTTTGCAATTAATGAGAGCTAAAAATTACGTTTGCCATGAGTAGGTGAGAGGCAGTTTGTGTAGTGCTTAAAGGCACCAGGAAAAACCAGGAGATTGTGACTTCTAGTCTTGCTTCAGGCACAAAAACAGCTTGATGACTTTTGGCAAGTCACTCTCCCTTAGCCTATGGAAGAAGAAAATGGCAGAACTATTTCCGAAATATTACCAAGAAAACTGTAGGAATTCAAAGAATTGCCAAGAATCAAGACAGACTTGAAAGTGCACACACACACACACACACACACACACACACACACACACACACACGAGAGACAATCTCGAAAATCAGTGCAAACTGTGAACAGGTTATATGCAAGTCTTTTTTTTTACAGGTGGACTCTTTCTATAATGTATTGCATATTTCTATATTATGTTCACTGCAGAGGTGGGCTTTACTTACCTTTACTATCAGTTCGCAATGGGGCTGCGCAAGCGCAGAAGCTTCCTGATAACGTTGGGGTTGGTGGGCGGAGCCTCCCACCGGTTTTACTACCGGTACTATAGAACCGGTCCGAACCGGGGGCAACCCACCACTGGTTCACTGTCATTTGAATTTTTATGTTTATGATCATAATACATACTTTTTAAAATAATAAGTGCATTTTAATTTATGCATTGTTCTAAAATGAAAATTAGATCATAGATAGAAACCAAATAAGCAAAATTTACACACACCTTTCCAGATGTGGTTTTACCCAAGAATTTCAATATAGGCAGTGGTGGGATTCAGCCAATTCACACCACTTCGGGAGAACTGGTTGTTAACTTTCTGAGCAGTTTGGCGAACTGGTTGTTGGAAGAAATAATTAGGCCAGAGAACCAGTTGGTAGTACAGGGGTTTAAGGCACCCTGTTATTAAACTGGTTATTAAGACCAGCTGCCTGCAATTACTGCAGGGTTCGAATCTCGCCAAGGCTCAAGGTTGACTCAGCCTTCCATCCTTTCTAAGGTAGGTAAATTGAGGACCCAGTTGTGGGGGCAATAAGATGACTTTGTATAAATATACAAAAGGATGAAGGCTATTGCTGAGCACATTGTAAGCCGCCCTGAGTCTTCGGAGAAGGGCGGCATATAAATCAAAATAATAAAAAAAAAAATTAAAAAAAAATTACTTGAATCCCACCACTGAATATAGGAAAATCATTTTTCATTCTAATTATTGACTCACAGTCTCTGTCTGTAAGCAGTTTATTTATATATGGCAAGTAATATCAGGTTTTCGATTTGTTGAGTCAGTGGGGGCCATAAATTTACCTTTCTGATGTTGGACTAGTTTCTTAGCAAAAAAAGGGTGTGGAGAATCCACTTCTGTTGTCTAGCCCTCAAATTCCATGTAATAGATTCAGAAACATGTCGATATTTGGAAATATTAAACCTGTCTCAACATCAGATTGATATATGTAATTATTTCTTCCTAGAACACAACAGCCTTAGGACATTGCAAAAGCATGTTTTAATGAAGCATTATTGCAGTTGTGTGTTCCCCAGCCACAACAATTCACTTATTCCACAAATTCAATGAGATCCAATTGGCACAACATGTGATGTTTTGTTAAATACGCCATAGCCTAAGATCTACTGAGACTTTTAATAGAGATGTTGAGACAATTTCCCACTGTTAAGGCAAATTGGGGATTTCTAACCTTTTGCTCTATTCACTTAAAATGTTCATATCAAATTCATTTACTGTTTCAGTGAGAAGACCAAATGTGTGTTTGAGAGGGTTTTTTTGGGGGGCGTGTGCGTTTAAGGTTTAATTATCACATCTAATAATTTAGACTCCAGCAGCCCAGGCTGGTGAACTTCCCAAATGCCTCCAATTGGCCATTGTGTGACACAGAATGCCAGATGAGTGTATGGCTTGCTCTAGCAGGGCACTTTTTATGTTCTTTTGATATGTTGCTGTTTAAAGTGGGGAAAGGAGAACTGGAAGTTTTTTTGGGCAAACAAAAGTTTTTTGGCTCACTGACATGAATGCTTTGCAAGAACGTTTGAATTTGCAGAGTTTGTCACAATATATAGAACAACAACAACAACAACAACAACAACAACAACAACAACGGATCGACTTCATAGCAGTTGTTGGCTCTTGTTTTGATAAATCTATGCATCCTAGTAAACAAACATATGACAATAGAACCATTTGATAAACAAATACTTTGAGCATAAGGCCCTTGATTTTTTTTCCTTTTCTTTCAGGTAGGCACTCTGATCACAAATCCAATAATCTCAATCTACAGAATTTTAACATCATTTGCAGAAGATTGAACAATGTCATCCTTGTCTCTACCATTCTTTTTTCCTGAGTTGGAAAATCTGAGTAAATTTCTCTGTAAAATGCTTTATCCCAGGACAGCAAATTTGCAGAAATGCTATTCTTATTGCCAGAAAGAAAGCAACCTTCCCAGAGACCGAATCAGGTGGTGACACAAGAAAAAAAGATGAGATACATGTGAAAAAGACTAATTCTTTTTTTTTTTTTTTGAAAAAGACTAATTCTTTGGCCTTTTATATCAACTGGTATCTGAGAAACAGAATTCTAAAGCTGATCAGGAAGTGGGTCATGCGCATACATGCACATGCACATGGACAGGAATCATGTGAACTGTCCTGTCAAGCTATGGCTATCAACTTCATCTGTAATTGGTCTCCATGAGTCTCCTCTCTTCTTCAATAAATGTGAACATGTGTCACCTAGTATATATATGGAAATATGACTTCTGCAATAGAGTAGTAAATGTCTGGAACACTCTACCTGATCCTGTTGTTAGTCTCTCTAACTCCTATACCTTTTACCTTAAACTGTCTATCGTGGACCTTTCATGTTTCTTAAGAGGTTCCTAAGTGGGCGTGCATAAGCACAGCAGTGTGCCTACCGTCCCTGTCCTACTGTCCCCATTTATATCTAATCATTCTATGTGTTTATGGCTATGTTTTGCCTATTTATATCCTTTTATTTGTGCCAATTTTTTTCATGTGTCCATGTCTATGTCTATACTGTTACTTGTTTCCTTATACTTGTTGATAAATAAATAAATAAATAAATAAATAAATAAATAAATAAATTGTGTACAATATGTACAGTATGTGTATATAAAGTCCTTCCAGGAATCACAGACCCAAAAAGCAAATCCAGGGTAAAAATTTAAATTTATATTATTTGCATTAATAATCACTATCAAAATGTAAAATAAGAGTCTGTTTTTTTACAGAAGACATTGATCTATATCTGTATATATTCATATTCTCTCTCTTAAACCGTACTCATGTAGGAAAATATAGAAGTAGTCACATGTATATCCCAAAGCCACCCACCCCCAGCAAAAACTTCAAAAAATGAAAGAAAGAACAGGATGGAGTTAGGTGAGAAGTGACTGCTGCACGGAGAAATTGGATGAGAAAGGATAAAACATATTTGGGTAAAGAAGAGGAAAACACAAGAAGAAATACAACAGGACCCAAAAGAGAGAATAACCCTGCTTAGTTCTCATATAAAGGGTTAAACTCACTAGGCAAACAAGCCTTCCCAAGCAGCAGCTATTCTTCAAGCTAATTTCAAAAGGCTTAAAAAAAAGAAAAAGAAAAAAAAAAGAATTGGGACCAATCCTATCACTCTCAGAGATGTTTAAAATGTTTAACATTACCTTGATATTGAGTGGCGTAGTGGCCTAGTGCAGCAGTCGGCAACCTTAAACACTCAAAGAGCCACAAAGGTCCTAACCAGAAGCCCCCCTGTTCAATTCTAGAGCTACCAATTCCCCCACTATAGAGTCTTCTCCTAGTGCGGCGTCCTTTTTTCCTCTTACTTGTCCTAACTGAAAATCCTATCAATTCTGGAACTGACCGGCAACAAGGAGCTGCAGCAGAGGGATGAAAGAGCCACATGCGGCTCCAGAGCCACCAGTTGCCGACCCCTGGCCTAATGGTTAAGACTCTTGCCTTCCACTTGAAAGATTTTCCATCCTAGGTAGCAGCAGATGTTTCTGTCTTACGGCGCAAAGAAAAAATATCTGCTGCAAATTCCATGTGGTGTTAAGACATCTGGCTAGTAAATGCCGAGTTCTATCCAGTCGCCCTGACTCTACCTCAAATTAAGGGGATTACAGTGTTGTAAAAAGGGAGTTTAATATCACCTTGGTATTGAAAAATTTCAGCATTGTAAATTATATTTTTTTAAATCCACAAACCTCTTTTTTCCAATTGCTCCGGTAAAACGTCAAGGTATTAGAAGATTTCAGATCATCTTTCTAAAAATACTAATTAAAATGGGACTCAAAGGAAGGCACTTAGCCTTGTCCTTTTTTTTTTTTTGGAATCAAGTTTTATTGATTTCCCCCCCCCACATTCACCCGCATCTTTTTTTGAACAGAGTATTGGCCATTTCTTATCTTATACAATTTTTCAAGTTCAAATACATTTGACTCAACTTAGCCTTGTCCTGCTGGTGTCACTTAATGCTTCTGAAATGTGACACTGATGTATCCAAGGTGTTATTATGACATGGTATCCACTGCAATCTCCTAAAACTTGTGGATGCTGGGGATTTATGCTGAATCTCTAACAGATTCAACTGGCATCATTTTGACACAGTATGTCTCAGGTTTTCACGTAAGTCCTTCTGTTATTCTTGCCTTGCCTCTCATTTGTTAATCAAACCTTTCAAATGAATGTAAAACATATTAAGAAAAAACATGCAAAGACGTGTATAATGAATGAATATTGAATATAGTCAAAGAAGGAATTTAAAGGCCACTGATTGAAAACACTGTAATACACGAGGCAATCGCTCTGAAAGGGGAAGAACTGCTATCTGAGCTTGCTTGATCTCTTGCAGAGTTTTCATTACCTAAACTAGGTAACATCATCAGTGCTAAGTCATAATGCTAGTTTGAGTAATGAAATGTCTGCAAGAAAACAAGCTCAGAGAGCACCAAGGACCCCACATCGGTGGTGGGTTGCCCCTGGTTCGCACCAGTTCTATAGAGCCGGTAGTAAAACCAGCGGGAGGCCCCGCCCACTGACTCCGACGTCACCAAAACGCTTCTGTGCATGTGCGCGGCCCCGCTGCAAACCGATAGTAAAGGTAAGTAGAACCCACCCCTGCCCCATATGTCAACCCTAAGCTACAAATATTCTCCTTTGTTAGTGTAAGGTTTTTGAACACAGCTCAGAATCTGAATTAATCCAATGAAACTCTGAACACAAGGCCACTGATATTCAGCTTTATTATTGATCAAGATTGAGCTGGGCGACCTTTTATCTACCATCTTAAACAGAGCAGGTAGAGAGAGAAAAAGCCAAAGCCGCACGCAAAAACTTTTTCTCAAACTTCTTATAGTTTGCACAGCTTGTACAGATCATCATAGTGTTAGAAACATAATTTCATATCCATTAGTTCATGCAAACCTCATGTTTTTCTCAGCGCTCTGAAAACAAAGGACCTCAGAAAGGAGGACAAGAATACATTTTCTGGCATATAGCCCAGAGCTTTGTTAAGGTAAAGAGAAAGGTTCCCTTTGCACATATGTGCTAGTCGTTCCCGACTCTAGGGGGTGGTGCTCATCTCTGTTTCAAAGCCAAAGAGCCAGCGCTGCCTGAAGACGTCTCCATGGTCATGTGGCTGGTATGACTAAATGCCAAAGGTGCACAGAATGCTGTTACCTTCTCACCAAAGATGGTCCCTATTTTTCTACTTGCATTTTTTATGTGTTTTCGAACTGCTAGGTTGGCAGAAGCTGAGACAAGTAACGGGAGCTCACCCCGTTACGCGGCACTAGGGATTCGAACCGCTGAACTGCTGACCTTTCGATCGACAAGCTCAGCGTCTTAGCCACAGAGCCACCACGTCCTTCGATGTGATGAGCCACCACCAGAGCTTTGTTAGGGGGTGCTATTTCACATTAGGTTGCTGAGAGTACACATTTTGCATGTCACAAGTTATTTTCCTAGGCTACTTGGCAATTACCCTGGAGCCTTTATCTTTGCAGTTGGCACATTAGGTTACAATGGAGCTTCTCTCAGCAGCAATTAACAAAAGCTGAGTTAGGTTACATTCTACGTATGCTCTAATCCTTTCATTAGTAAAGAATATTATACATATCTAACCCTAACAATTTTGGCCAGAATTTTTCTTTTTAGAACTGTCATACATAAGTTGAAATGCAAGTCATGCAAGTATTTTCTGATTGGCTCCACTGTCTTTTCCTAGCATGGGATTTCTCTTCCGAGGAGCAAAGAAGTGACTTCCAGGAGGGAGCTGTTGTAACCTACTACTCTACAGAAAGGTAGCTAATTATAAATTTTAATTCTGCTTTGTTTTGAAGCATCCAGGTGCCCAATCTTGTATGGCAATCACAATGAAGTTCAATACAGGTGTGTGTTGGCAGACAAGATGGCATGTTGCCCATCAGGTGGTATGAACCTGGGACCTGGCATCACAATATGCAAAATAGATTTGCTGTAATCAAGGGCAAGATTGCCAAAAGGACTGGTGTGTAAAATCAAACTCATTGAGGCTGGATGTGTGTGGGTTGGCTGGGGCTGGGACAAAAAAATCCCCGAGACAACTGTCTGTTTTGACTGAATGATTCAGTTGTCAGGATTTTTGAACTGGATAAGGAGTGGGCTAAGCATATTATGCAAATACCATGTCCCAGTCAAAAATGAGGCACTTCTAGAGCCCTGCCTCGTCAGTCTTCCATGAAAAAAAGTTGGCGTTAGAGAATGGTTGAAAAAAACAAGTCAGGCTTGTCATTATTACTGGTAATAATATCCTGGCAACCGTTGGACATGCCTCCAAGCTCTGATTGGCTGCAGCATTGACAGCTGCCTCTGTGGCGAATGGGAAAGAGGCCAGTGATGTAACAAAGGTTCATGGGATAACAGGGATTCTAGTATCCCCCAATGGCAGTTTTGGGTTGAATAAAAGTCTCCTAGAATAGCCAGTAAGGAGCTATCATTGGAGCTAAACATGCTGTGGAGTTAAGCTTGCTGTATGAATGGGGCCAGTTTAGTTAGAAAGAAATCAAGGGCCAAAGTGGGGTAGCCTGATGTAGCTGATTGATTTCTGTGATACTTACTTTGCCAGTGAATGTGAGTAAAGAGGCCAGTGTAAATTAAAATCTAAAATGTAAATGTAAAATGTAAAATCCCCAGGAGAAACAAGATTTGGGGATTTGAAAATACTTCATTACAAATCATGGTAATTATTTGACTTTGTTTAGGATTAATTCCCAGCTATCCTAGTATCCCACCCAACTAGCACCAAGTTTTTTTCTTTTCCTTCAATAAAACTTCCTCTTCTGGGGCACCAGACCTAGGAAGTAATGGCTCTCGTTCCCCTCTTTCACCTTTGTGGAATATTCTTGATGAGCAACTGAAGGGACTTACAATGCCCCGATGTGGCCATTGAAGAGAGGTAGGTTTATTTCAAAACTCGCAACCACCTTTCAAGAAAAAGAGAGGATGGAGAAGAAAAATATTCAATTTCTGTTTTTTTCAGTGGTTGTTTCACCTGTAGATATGGGAAAGGAAAGAAAGGAGATGGGGGGGGGGTGGAATCCATAAGGGGACTGTTTAGGAATACTGAGTGGATTGATTTGGAAAGGAACCCCATGCCAGTTCAACACCAGGTGGATGGGAGTTTGCCCATCTCCTAAAGTACAACTCTTAGGATCATTTCTCACTTTTTAAAAAAAGGTTAACTGCAACTAGTGAGGGTGAGAAGAACAGAAAAGTAGATGAATTGAGACTGCAGCCCTAAAAATGTGAGATTAAATTTTCTTCTATGCCATTTTTCTAATTAACCCTCTGCCAAGCAACACTTTGTTGTAGGAGAAAACTAAAAAGGTGCCACCCATAAGTCAGAAGCAGTGGTATCAGTATGCCACTGTAAGAAGATGACATCCCTCTGTCATATGTGACTATTATAATAAGTGTAAGAATTGTATTGTATTGTAAGTGTAAGAAGCACTGCAGTAATTCTCCAGCAGCATCAATGCCTTGATCCTGACCTGGAAGACCAAACGGTTCCTGTCCCAATTCTCAGCCATGGCAAAATATTCCTTCCTAGCCTAATAACTGATGTACTTAGCAGCCTTCATGCATGCCAAATAACCTTCAAATTGCAATTGAGTCAGAAACATTGAGCCCGAAAATTCAATTGAGAGTTCCATTATGAGCCATGGCTAGGGCAGATGACAAATGTAGATTTTCTTCCAATTTCTTACAAGCTCCTCTTTCCAAAGAACTCACACTGCCTAGTGGATAGGACTAGAGGCAGATTTGCCAGGTGAATTCTTGGGTCACAATAACACTCTCATTTATTTCCTGGCACTATCCTTCCTGCCTCCACTCCCACATATCTTTGGCATGAAGGTTTCCTTTCCTTTTTCTTTTCCTGGAGACAGCTTTATCCTACTTGCTGTCTCCATGACAGGTGTTTCACAAAAGCCAGCTATGCCCTATCCATTTCTATGCCAAAGGTTCTGCAACGTAAGAGTGTACTAGACTAATCTCTGCTTTTCATAAGCAGCCTCTTTTGTCCCAAGTGCTGTAATTGGGTTCAGAGAAACCAACTTTGTCATAGGGGCACTGTGGAGCCAAAGTGGGATAAACGCAGAATAGGGATGGGGTGGGAAAGTTGTAACACCAGTTGGTTGAATCGGATGAGGTCATTTCATTTCATTTCATTTCGGTGAAAATCTATAGTTATCAAAGCACCAAGCTGCACAAAACCCATTTGATTCAAAGCATTATTGTCAATGGAGGAATCGAAGGAGTAGCCTGTGAATGTAAATGTAGACAATTGTAAACAGAGGAGGAGGAGGAGTTTCTGTTGATTATGTACAATAGACAAAACCAAGCATAGATAACCAAGGCAATGTTTAAAGTGCCTGCTCATAGAACAACAGATTTGTGTATGTGTGTGTGTTTTAGAACTCTGAACACAGATGTAATGAAAGAATATAAGCCTTCATTGTTACCTCTAAGCTCTGCTTTGTTCATTTTCTTCCTGCATCTAACATTTGTCAATGCTGAGAGAAGTTGGCCTAGTTCACAACCACTGATGGTTTTTCAGGATCCAATCAGGGTTGGTCACCAGGACCAAAGGATTTGTCTTCCGAGCTTTCAGACTTGTGCTGGAGTCCATCTTCAGAGAACTTCTCTCTAGCAGAGTGTGTGCTATTCTCTGTGTGTGGTATTTATAGTGCCTGTTGAATGTGGCATTTTAGAGGTTGATGGAGGTAAAAATGAAGTTATCATGGGTTGGAAGAATTGCAGTCATTAGGATGATTTTACTCCTTAAAGTATTATTTTTATTTCAAGTTTTACCAATTCATTCATCTTCATTAATTTTGACAATGCAAAGAGTATTGATTTTATACTTGCTGGGAAATGATTGAGGTTTGTAAAAATTATATTTTAAAACATCTCAGGTTGGGTTTGGAATTTAAAATTCATACTTTTCTTATGAGATTTTCCATTTTTGAAATATTGTATGGTTATTAACAGAGGTGAAAACCAAAATCTGGATTGAAGTAGATGTTCCAGAAGAGAGTGACATTGGGTTACTAAAAATTCCTTAATTGGACACTGTTAAAAGATTTAAAGCTGATGATAATAATCCTTTTTGGAGTGCTGATTTTAAAATCTGGGCAAAATGTCTAAAACTTTAGTTACCCCTTGATCTCCTATTATTTCTATTTGTAGCCATTCTAAATTTCTTGTATCTGTTACTGCATTTTATAAACCAAAGATCAATCAGAATTTATACAGATTGAAGGGTGATGATCATTCTGGCAATCCTGTTAATTTAGAGTTGATAATTAATGAGCTAACTTTTCCAAACTTGTACTTCAATTACAGTTTAGATCCTTTCTTCTTAATTCAGAAATAAAAGCTCAGACAAAGATACTCCACCCCCAACAAACTTTGAAGAAGAAGTATCGAATCTAAAAGGTGTATCACTAAATTATATAATATCATCACAGAGAAAACATGGTAGCCTCTAATTGGTTTGAAAATGGCTTTGGGGAAAAAGAAATTAAGACTCAAGTGGAATAACATATGGAAGTAGAAACCAGTGTCATTATCCTCAGACCAGATTAATGAGAATTTACTTAAACTATTCCATAAATGGTATATTCCTCCCTTAAACTAGTATGTATGAACACAATTAGCACCTGTTTTGTTGGAATGGTTGTGAGGAAAAGGGAACTTATTTCTACTTGTGGTTGTCTTTTCCTTTTGGTTTGAGTTCTTTTTGGAGAACGGTAACGTTATAAATCAAAGAATTAATATGCATCCATGACTTGCTGAATATATTTTTAGAGTTTAATGCAAATATTTACTCTAAAAAATTAGTGTTATTTTTTAATTCATGTTTATTGAGAATTTTACTATAAAAAAAGAACAATTAAAAAAAGAAAAAGGGAAGAAAAAAGTGCAAAAAATGAAAAAAAAAACCTCCTAAAGAAATATGACATCTAACCTTCTTTTCAACAGTTACAATATTATAATCCCTCCTTCCTTCTTACATATTATATGTCCCTTCAACCCCTCATTTAGTTCAATCTTCAAAGTCGTAAATCATCATTTCATTTCTTTCTTCTTTGAGCAAAAAAAGTCCACACTGTTTCTAATCTTTCAGAAAAGATTTTTTCCCTCTGATCAAGGAGGTCAGTTTTGACATTTCTGTAAATTCTAACGTTTTCACAATCCATTCCTCCATTGTAATGATTTCATTATTCTTCCAATTTTGTGCATGCAATAATCTTGCTTGCTCAATCTACCAGGAGTTTTTTTTATAATTCACTGTCCATAAGTCCCAATGGAAGGAGTTGCCCTAAGTCTCCGAGGAATGAGTGCCGTTTTTGAGGTTGTATTGGCATGTGGAAAGAATAATAGACCATAATCAGTCATGCTGGTCCAATGTGGGTTTGGCAGATATGATCACAGAATGTCATAGAATGGATCCCACTTGATAAAAAATGTCCACGAAAGAGACTTAAAACGATGGATTGACAACATCAGCAAGTATTGTGGGCCCAATTAGCAAAAGAAAGCTTAGGACCATATTGATTGGAAACATATGGAAGAGTATTGAACGTAATTACATAAGTCACAAGATTTGCATCATGATGCCATGATACATTTGTTATCCTTCTTACTCTCCTATCTATAGTTGTCTCCCAGGGAGGGGAAATTATGAAATATGCACACTATTGTTATACACAAATGCCAATCATATATGCTTGCATCCATGACATGTTTGTAATCATGTCACTTATCTGATAATTTCACTGAGTGTGTGTTGTCATTTAACATCTTCTTATCTTGTTTTGGAAACCAGCAAGCATAATCCTAGATCAGGGATGTCAAACTTGCATTGTCACGGCATCGTCATGTGACGTATCAGGACTTTTCCCCCCTCCGCTAAACTGGGCGGGGGCAGAGTCAGCACGTGACGCATCTGACCTGTGGACCTCGAGTTTGACATCCCTGCCCTAGATCAATGATGGCAAGCCTTTCAGACATGATGTGTCAAAAATTCAGAAAATGCTTAACTTGTCTCTGCTGGTGTGTCATCCCTCCCCCAAAACAAAAGTTAAACAATTCTGTATCTGCCCTCCTCCATCTAGGTTGTCCTGAAAAGCAGCATTCAGCAGCAGCACCTAGGTTGCTCATGAAGCTTTGACTTCAGCCCTGGTGCCGCTGATGCTACTCAAGGCCACCTTGTACTGTTCCTCAAGGCTTGTGAGTCTTGGGAAATGGTGTGATTGCCCCTGCAGCTCAGCAGTCCTCAGGATCTGCCATGCAGTGCCTACCTCCAGGCAGTGTTCTCTTTCTGTTGACAAGGCCCTGCGTCTACCTGAGGCTGCTCTGGCTTGCATGATGCCTTCGTTCTTGAAGTGGCTTCAGAGAATGCTCTCTGCAGCCTCCGTGGTCTCCAAAAACTGTGCAAGAGGGGGCGTAATTTTGAGAATAGTTCTTGGCATGTTACCCAAAACATTCTAGCATGTAGCATTTTGACACATGTCATAGGTTCGCCATCACTACCCTACATATTTACATGCTTTATTAGATTCTAACCAAAGAAACTAATCCTCCAATTTCACTTTGCTTTAAAAGCTTTCTTAACTGAATGAAACTAGATTGTAAAAGTTTCCATATTATTTTAAATTCTGCTTCATCACAGTACCCAGAATTGTCCAATCACACAAAGGAAACTCAAGATAGATCTGATCATTTCCTTCAGAAAGCAGTGTGAATTCTATGGATAAATTGTACTGTCTTGTTTTATTTTGTAAAATAATTTTATTTTTAAATCCATAAATTACTTTGAGAGGAAATGACATCTTAAATAAATAAACAATTGGAAGTTGAATTAAGAATGTTTGCAACTCTTTGGCTGCAAACATTGTCTTGGGAAGTAAGCACTGTTGGGCTCCAGGATTCCGAGTGTACAAAGGACATTGCTATTGAAAAGACAGTTTGGTCCCTAATTTAGAAACAAGCAAAAACTATAGGCTGATGATAGAGGTATTAAGATCATCATTGTCGATAAATGCAACATCTTTCTACTCTGGTCAGAACATAAGGATGTCTGAACTCTAGCCAAGCTGATCAGGGCCCATAACTTGCATTGCTTGCTGTTGTATCATACTCTAGATAGCTAGCACTGACAGATTACATACTGAATCTGTTTTTAAGATGATTATAGAGGCCTCAAAGATAAAAGCGCTCTTGTGCTATAGGCTGTACAAACAGTACCTGCCCCAAAGACCTTGCAATCTAGGCATCCAGCATAGACAAAGGACCCATTGTCACCTTGATTTTATAGAGGGGGAACGAAGGCCCCAGAGCAATGAGGTGAAAAATTCCGAAGTGATACTGCCAAGCTGCCTCTCCACCTTGGTGGGTGAAGCACGTGGCTTGAATGAACAAGAGGAGCCCAGAGAGATGCTGAAGGACGAAATGGTTTCACTGTCAAGGCTGGATGATCAGAAACATACATCCGCAATGATGGGCCATAACTACTGATGAATATGAATTAATATGAAGATGGGTTAATATATGAGAGCTGAGAGAAATTTTCTCTGGGATTTGCCAGTTAATAGGGCTAATTCACAACCCTTGGTTTTTCTATTTTTGATACTTCATCCTGAGGGCACTCAAGAGTTTGCTACATAGAGTTCTTATGTACAAACAAAACTAATTTTCATTTGTCTACAGCAGAGGTCTTCAAACTTGGCAGCTTTAAGACTTGCAGACTTCAACTCCCAGAATTCTGCAAGTCTTAAAGCTGCCAAGTTTGAAGACCTCTGGTCTACAGCCTGATAGAGCCAGTCCTTCCTGAGTTTGGACTGTCAATGGAGATTCTCCAAGAATCGGTTGGGCAAGAGAATGGTGACTTTCAACATTCTTGTGTTTTTGTTAAGATGACCTTGCTCATAAAGTAGGTGCAGCAACTATTTATTCTCAGAAGGAGACTTGACGCAAGCATATAGAGAATTTGAGGAAAAACTGGTTCTCTCCATTTACTTCCAAAAATCACAGTTTTGTCATTTTGGGCAATTGAGTTGCTAAATCCTGGAGAACTGTGAAGTATATATATATATATAGAGAGAGACAGCTGAGAAATCCTCTATATCTGACCCACCACCCCACTAAAATCACTAGCTGTTGCATAATCCTGAGATGAGTGGTAATGGAAAGTTTAGCGTGGTAGAAAGTATTTACAAACAGGACTGGGGATTGTAAAACTGCAAATGAATGTTAAATGCAAACAGATGTGAAAGACAAGACTTACCCAGAACACGCCTGTACACATTGCCTTTTGTTCTTCTGCAATGCATTTGCCAAGACATTGGACTGAAACATGTGCGGACCAGGTGTAAAAGAACTGTGAAAGACAGATGGAGATCTTCACGTGTAGAATGTGGGAGGGCAGATGTCACGGAGAGGAGCAGGCTCTAAAGCAAAATAAGGAAATCCTGAAGTTTTAAATTCATGACTACATTTTGGAAATGCTTAAAATGTTAAGTGGTTTCCTTGATAATTTTCATTTAAAAAAAAAAAATCAACCAAACCAAGAACAAATCTTCTACTAAGACTAAGTTATGTAGTAGATATCTTCCAAAAAGAAATTATACTACTTTAATACCGTAGCCAAGTGTTTTAGCTTTTTAGCTCAGGGTGACAAACCTATCGCTCTGAAAGGCTTTAATATGGTTAAATTCTCTGAGATGTGAGAAGGAGAAGTGGCCAGCTAATGTTGCATCATGGAGACAAAGCACCTACTTTGCTTATTATAGGGCAATTCTTAACAGAGACATTAGATTGGCCAATGTCAGCGCCAGAAGTTAAATCTCCTAGAATAAACTATTCTTATCAGGATGATCCAGTTAGTAACTGAATTTCCAGACATGATACTCATTCAAAAAACCAGGAAGAAATTTATAAGAGAGAGAGAGAGAGAGAGAGAGAGAGAGAGAGAGAGAGAGAGAGAGAGAGAGAGACACACACACAGAGAGAGAGACAGAGAGAGAGAGACAGAGAGAGGCAGACAGACAAACAGACACAGACATACACAGAGAGAAAGACAGAGACAGAGAGAGACAGAGAAAGAGAGAGACAGAAAGAGACAGAGAGAGAGACAGAGAAAGAGAGACAGAGAGAAAGAGACAGAAAGACAGACACACACACACATAGAGAGAGAAAAAGACAGCGACAGCGACAGAGAGACAGAAAGACAGAGAGAGACAGAGACAGAGAAAGACAGAGACAGAAAGAGAGAGAGAGAAAGAGAGAGAGAGAGAGAGACAGAAAGATAGAGACAGAAACAGAGACAAAGAGAGAGAGAGAAAGAGAGAGAGAAAGAGAGAGAGAAAGAGAGAGACAGAGACAGAGAGAGACGGAGAAAGACAGAAAGAGAAACAGAGAGAGACAGAAAGAGAGAGAGGGAGGGAGGGAGGGGAGGGGGGGAAAGGGAGAAATTGATATTTATTTTAAAGCTGATAAAAAGGAACTTATGGCTATTGTTGCCATGGAGAGAAAGCTAATTCCAAAGGGAGTCTTGTCCTGAACAGGGAATGCTGCCCTTGTCCATCTTAGACAGATTTGTTTCCCACCGCTTTAAAGTGGCACTGACAATTACAAAATTGGCCCTGACAAATAAGTCTGGGTTGGTTTTTTTTTGTAGTTTTGCTTGGTTTCATTTTCACAATTATTCTGATGTCTCTAGGTGATCCAGTTAATTACATGCTTCTTCACTTCTTATGGAGCTCCTCAATAATTCCCCAGGATTATAAAGCCACGGTGTAGTCAGAAATTGGTTGAATGAGGAATCATGGTAAGACTGAAGTGCCTCATGTTGCAATGAAATTGAAACTCTGCTCCAGAATAGCTAAATGGCAATAAGAATCTGTGACAGATTGTGGGGAACAAAAGAGAAAGCAGATACAAGCAATCAAGGGTGAACCAATTGATATCTTTTCTCATAGATAGTGACTTACTTCAGGTAGGAAGAAAGCTGGGAAGAAGCAATTCAAATCATTTAAAGCAGGATTGTTAAGACTTGGCAACTTTAAGACTTGTGGATTTCAACTCCCAGCCATACTGGCTGGGGAATTCTGGGAGATGAAGTCCATAAGTCTTAAAGTTGCCAAGGTTGGTCACCTCTGATTTAAAAGAACTCTGCCTGTTAGAACTTACTACAAATGAAAGTGAGAAATTCCTCTTTTTCACAAACTAGCATTAGGGATACCCAGTGGTGGGATTCAAATAATTTAACAACCGGTTCTCTGCCCTAATGACCAGCTGGGTAGGCGTGGCTTAGTGGTCATGTGACTGTGTGGGCGTGACCAACTCAACATCACTCATGTAGATGGGTGCTTCACCTTAGCTGTTACATTGTAATAAGGATTAACCAGAGAGGCAGTTTTGTAAGGAGGGCAATAAAGATTAGGCTAGAAACAACACCAGAATGTTTCCTTCCTGCTTTCCTTACAGGATTAGCCCTGTAAAGTGGAAAAAAAGATAATAAGATTTCTTCCAACAACGGGTTCGCCAAACTGCTTAGAAAGTTAACAACCAGTTCTCCCGAATAGGTGCTAACTGGCTGAATCCCACCACCGGGGATACCTTATTAAAACCTGTGTAATTCTAGCTTCCTTGATTTTACTCACCTGAATCGGGTTTACAAATACAATTATTGCTAGATAGCAATTCATTTTCCAACAGTTTTCAGAGAAATTAAATATTGGATGAAATTATTCTCAGTTGCGCCATATACAATCCGTACAATATACAGTATAAAACAAATAGTGGGTGCTTGGCTTTGAGCAAATAGTAAAGGCAATTTCTTTCATACAGGGAGGATATATAACAGGATTTTCCAAAAGGAAAATCTTTTGGAAATCAATTTGCAATTACTAATATTTTTGCAGGTATAGTTACCATTAAATTGCTTATTGAAAAAGGATGAAATGGAATTGTGTATTTTATATCAAGATAGCAATAAAATTAATCTTGGCTAAGGGCAAGATAATACGAAGTACAAAAGAAAGATCATTTACCTTCTACAACTGCCTGACTCTCCAAATATAGCATGTAATACTGTGAAGGAACAATAAGCCAGCTTTCAGTTCCTATATACTAATGATGTTCTATTATCCACTTAAATATAAAGCTTTTTTAACCGATACAGATTTGTGGTTTTGTAATACTCTTGCGTGTTTAAGTTTGTGTCTATTGAATGAAAATGAAATAAATAAATAGATTGATTGAAAAATAGGATGATGTAAGGGATTGTCTTGAGGCTATGCTGCATCTGCATATGAATGCATTCTTACAGATTTTATTAGTGTCGACTAGTTAACAGGTTCAGACAGTTTAGAGGAATGTCATCCAATAAAGTGGGAAGAGAAGGTATTTCAGAAGTGAAAATCTGATGCAACAGTGTTTGAGAGGGAAAATCTGGGAAACCCTCTATTTTTCCCATTATATGCCCAACCCAAAGGTTTTCCAAATCTCCTTGGATACTTATTTGTTTAGAGCAAACAATCCTGAGTTATGATTTTCAAAGTTTCATTAGTTAGGATCATTTCTAAACTTCATTTGTAGAGATAGAAAAACGTCAATGGAATATGAGAGTGACCTTGGGAGAAGGAGATGCTTCCTAGAAAATGGTCAGATAAAAGGAGAAGGAGCCTGCAACTGAATACCAGACAGAATAAGGAATTTAGAAAGGTTCGGCCCTAACTTATCAGTGGGTGAAAAGAGATGGCACAAGATTTCTACTTTCAGACTTACAAGATTCTGTTAACCTAGCTGTACAATAAAGTATAATGATTGAAATTCTACTCTATTAGAAGTAAGGAAATATTGTCTAATTCCCTGTCTGTCAACTTGGGAGGCTGGCTAAAATAGCTATGTGAAATCTCCTTATGATAGATGTTTTATGTTGGAATATCACAATGTATACCTTCGACAATTAAAACAGCATGAATGCAAAATTGAAATGGGCCTTTTTTTGCTTACTACTTTTTACAGAGTGGAAACATGAAAACTTATTTTCATAGATTTTAAACATTTTGAGGCTACCTTCCCATTTTAAGGTCTTTATTATGAATTATGAGTCTTTTAAAGAGATTGGGTATGTATGTATGTGTATCCAATGCACACCTTAATACCAGGTTTCTCCTGTATCACCAAAACAATACAAGAGCACACAATAGATACAAACTCATGGTAAACCGATTCAAACCGATTCAACTGCAGAAAATACGACTTTCAGTAATAGAGTGGTCAATGCCTGGAATGCACTACCTGACTCTGTGGTTTCTTCCCCAAATCCCCAAAACTTTAACCTTAAACTGTCTACTGTAGACCTCACCCCATTCCTAAGAGGTCTGTAAGGGGTGTGCATAAGCGCACCAGCGGGCCTACCGTCCCTGTCCTAATGTTTTCTTTTATTCGTATCCTTTTCATGTATTTATAATTATGTTTACACTTGTATCTGTCATGAAATACATGCTTGATGAAATAAACAACAAACAAACAAACAAACAAACAAACAAACAAACAAATAAATAAAATGTTGATAGTATCACTGATCTCTCAGTTTTGAAAAGGGACAAAACGCACAATTTCAGCCAGCAATGCACATACATGATGATACAAACGCAAGCTTTTGAGAGATCAATTAAAAAAAAAAAGAAACACCCAGCACAAGTAACATTTATTACTGTCCTGGTTGTGCAACCGTGACCACAAGAATATAGAGCTCAATGTCGAGAGGAGTTTTCTTTCATCAATATCATTTTTAAATCATCTGCTTTATTATATTTGGCCAATTTTTGAATGAATCAGATTGCTGTCAGCGTTTCCTCTTGTCCTTTGCGGCAAAGGTACTTTAAAAGCGATGACTTGCATTACGGACAAAACTGAAAGCTTTAGGGAACTGAAATTACCTGTTGGATGGGGTAAAAAAGTTAAATAAAACATCCAAACTGATCTCACATCAAGATTGGTACCTTGTTTTAAAAGCAAAAAAATAAATAAAAAAATCCTCTAAACAAAGCCTTATGTGTCTTGTAAGGCATTCTATATTTAGATTAGTATTTGGGCAGTGGTGAAATCCAAATTTTTTTACTACGGGTTCCGTGAGCGTGGCTTAGTGGGCGTGGCAGGAGAAGGATACTGCAAAGTCTCCATTCCCACCCCACTCCAGGGGAAGGGTACTGCAAAATCCCCATTCCCACTCCACTCTGGGGCCAGACAGAGGTGGCATTTGCTAGTTCTCCGAACTACTCAAAATTTCCGCTACTGATTCTCCAGAACCTGCTGGATTTCACCCCTGTATTTGGGGCTAAAAGTGGGAAAGAGCCACAGTGGTGCAGTGGTTAGAATGCAGAACTGCAGACTAACTCACTGCTCACTGACAGGGGTTCAGTTCTGAGCAGCTCAAGCTTCACTCAGCCTTCCACCTTCCCGAGGTGGGTAAAATGAGGACCCAGATTGTTGGGTGCAGTAGGCTGACTCTGTAAACTACTTAGAGAGGGCTGTAAAGCACTATGAAGCAGTATATTTTTTTTTTTTTTTTTTTAATTTGATTTATATGCCGCCCTTCTCCGAAGACTCAGGGCGGCTTACAATGTGCTCAGCAATAGCCTTCATCCTTTTGTATATTTATACAAAGTCAGCTTATTGCCCCCACAAACTGGGTCCTCATTTCACCTACCTTAGAAAGGATGGAAGGCTGAGTCAACCTTGAGCCTTTGGCGAGATTCGAACCCTGCAGTAATTGCAGGCAGCTGGTCTTAAGCAGCTTAATAACAGGGTGCCTTAAACCCTAGTACTACCAAGGCTCTATATAAGTCTAAGTTCTATTGCTATTGCTATCATGACAATGAAATGCATTCATTGATTTCCTAGATGTATATGTTCTGAGGTACACTCCTACTGACATGAAAGAAAGGGACGCTTTAAATAAATTTCGGAAAGCTCTGAATGACCTTGCTGGGCCCTTGTGCTGACCAATTTCTAACACATGGAAGCCCACTTTTAACAGCATTTTCTTCAAGTTATCAGAATTCCGTCAACCAATTAATCACCCTTTTAGTATTCTACAATCTCACTGTTCAATTACCTTATAGCTAAGTAGTGCCATTCAGCCAGATCTCCTACCCTTGAAGATATGGCATATCTTGAGATTAGTAAGATCCGCAGTAGGCCCTGATTTAGCAAGGGTGCTAAGAATAGTTTGACTGCCTGGAAGAAAGCTGACCAAGGCTTGGAAATATTTTATCACAAGCGCAAAAGAAAATCTTGTCATCTGCCACCTGGTTCCTTTCAGTTCACTGCCTCACGTTGAGGCTATTTGACAACTGACCATTTCTGGATGAAGGTTCAAAAGGCTATTGTCAATGGGATGCTGATGACAGACAGTAGCTGTTCTCCCTGATACCTTGTCTTTCGGTAGATTCTTACAATAACCAGTTGATGTGAACAGTTGGGGAGTAGAGAGGAAAGGGACTGATAAACACATTACGGTCTGGCTGCCCGGCTTAACTGAGGAAGAATTCATGTCTTGCCACCCACAGGATTTGGTTTTGGCTTGCAAGACAGTAGAAGCAGGGTTGCTAACCAGGTAATTTGCCAGGCTTATCTGCCCGTCTGCTCAACCAGAACACCACAATCCAGGATGCCATTTTTAGGTCATGGGAAGGGAGCAACCAGACCTTTTAAGGGCCAAAAAAAAAAAAAAAAAAAGGAAGTGTTTGAGATTTCAAGGAGCCATTTCTAGCAATTGAAGAGAATGGCTGTTCAGTGCTAAGCTAACCTAGAAGACTTCTGCCAACCTAGCAGTTCGAAAGCACATAAAAAACGCAAGTAGAAAAATAGGGACCTTTGTTGGGAAGGTAACAGCGTTCCGTGCGCCATTGGCATTTAGACATGCTGGCCACATGACCACGGAGACGTCTTCGGACAGCACTGGCTCTTCAGCTTTGAAACGGAGATGAGCACCGCCCCTAGAGCTGGAAACGACTAGCACTCATGTGCGGGGGAACCTTTACCTTTACCCTAGAAGACAAATCCTTGAATTCCTAATTTTTGTTCTAACCCTTTAAACAAGAGGGGAAATCCTTGACAAGAAATCAAATGGGAATGTCTTCCCCTATGCAGCAAATATCAGTACTGTAGAGTTATAACTTTTCTTCCTTCTAGAGAGGAAAGAAGAGGAGAGATGCCATAATGGTATCAGAAAGAAGAAATATTGGACTGGGATGATTTCCTCTGTGAGAATCCCCATAACCTTAGAATGAAGTAACTATTGATGGTCTAACTGAAAGGCTGCCTGAGATACCTGAAATATTACTAATTCTGAGTGGTCTCTAGATCTATTACAATGACTCTATTTGTCTCTCTATTTCAGAACAAAGTTGCTTTATTACAGAGCACTATTTTCTGTTGAGAGCTGCTTGGTTGGAGGGTAAACAAATGCAGTGAGCTACATCTTTAAAAACTCTGGCATCTGTATAAATTAGAATGGTCTAACAAAAGCTATGTTTCCATTTAATCTTACTATCTTCTCTCCTACGCTTATCCAAGAAGTAATAAAATGTACCATATTTTTCGGAGTATAAGATGCACCTCCCCCCAAAAAAGAGGGTGAAAATCTGGGTGTGTCTTATACTCCGAATGTAGCCCCGCCCAGCTTCTCAAACAGAGGTTTCAGAGGCTGAAAAAAGCATCAGAAACGAAGCTTCAGAAAAGAAGCCCCCAAACAGAGCTTCAGAAAAGAAGCACCCCAAACAGAGCTTCAGAGGCTTTTTTTCTGAAGCTCTGTTTTGGAGGCTTTCAGAGGCAGAGTTTTTTCTGAAACGGAGTTTCAGACATTTCAGAGGCAGGAAAAGAAAAGCAAAAAAAAAGCAAGGCACAGAGCTCACAACCAAGGAACCTGTTGCTAAAATTCACCTCTGGGAACAGCTGATTCTGTATTCCGGGAGGCAGATCCACCTGCCAATCAGCTTTTTTCTTATTTTCCTCTCCAAAAACTAAGGTGCGTCTTATATTCCGGTGTGTCTTACACTCCGAAAAATGCAGTATATATGTCACCATTAAGAAATTATACTTGAGAAGCATATACTGACTTGCTTCTATCTTTTTTTTTTCTTTTCATATCCAAGGTGGCCTGAATGCCTTTTCACTTTTATTCATCACCCAAATATTGAGACTAGTTTGTTCACTTCAGGATGTTCCTAATTGTTCTTTAACTGGAAGAACAGGGAAAGCTTCTAAATTGGAAAATTAAACAGAAATTGTTACTTTAGCAGTGTTTATTGAAAACATAATGGTTTTCCAATCAAAAAAACCTTCCAATCCAATCATAGGATTGGAAGAGTCTTGGAAATCTTCCACTCGAACCACCCATCCAGTATAGCAATAGCAAAAGCAATAGCACTTAGATTTATATACCGCTTCACAGTGCTTTACAGCCCTGTTTAAGTGGTTTACAGAGTCAGCCTATTGCCCCCAACAATGTGGGTCCTCATTTTACGGATCTTGGAAGGATGGAAGAATCCTAATACCATCCCAGACAAATGTCTGCCAAACTTTTCTTGAAAACTTCCAGTGATGAAGCCTCCCATAGGAGACAATTGAAGTCAGAATTTTTCATTTTGGGATTAATGTGGACTATATTAAAAATATGATTCACTAATTGTGCAGACATGGAAAAGTTTGACGCTGTCCACCATAGAGGATTGGTTAGTAAAATTAGCTTATTTTACTGAAATGGATAAATTGACTTCTTGATGAGAGAAAAAACATTATCTACCTTAATTGTTGACTGGAAGCCCATAATGGACTTTTTGAGTGAAAATGAAAAAAAAAAAGATTTATAATTTTGATGATTAGATAGATAGATTATAGAAGGAAGAATAACATCATGCAACTTTAGCGAGAGAAGTTAAATATATATTTGTACTTGTAACTGCTATGAAAAATATTGGGAGCCATTCCTTTATAAAAACATTTGGTAAGAGGATTTGGAAGTCTCTGGTCTACCTAAGACTTCGGGAGCCTTAGGGATTGCACCATTTCTTTGGACTGTAATACCTTGAAATAATTTCTTCATGGAAAACATGTGTTGCACCACTGAGCTATGGCCTCTCTTTCTGTCAGGATATAGCCTCTAATGAATGTTCCAATAAATTCTGTAGAATGTAGAATTGCTGGCTTTTATGATTGCATATTTCAAAGCATGGAAGTTCAAGAAATGTTTGTTCTTCTGTGTTGTAGAACTGCTGAGAAAGTACACTAGGCAAGTCCTGATTTGAACTTGGTTTGCTTGTTCCAGCTGTCTATCCATTGCCATGCCTCATAATTCTCATTTTTCTTTACGTACTCTTATATGCTCTCATGAGCACAATTCTTTCTCCTATTTTAGCTTTCCATTTATTTTATATAAATGATCCGATTTCCTGCTCTATCATAGTAGTTTCATAGAACAAAGAGAAATTAAACAGTAATCATCTGGTAATCACTAACTTCAATTTAAACTATAACAATCCACAACTGAATCAATATTTAAATTATAGATGGACAGACTCTGGAATAGGGTCCATTAGAAAAATTCTAGAGTTCACACAATATCACTTCCAGGCACTCAGGGGTGGGTTCTACTTACCTTTACTACCGGTTCACAAAGGGATCATGCATGCGCGCTTGCTTCACTCGCTCGTGTGCCTTGCTTCTGCACATGTGCAGAATGCCGATGATGACATCTGGGGCAGGGAGGTGGGGCCTCCCGCTGGTTTTACTACCGGTTCTTGAAAACCGGTCTGAACCGGGGGCAACCCACCACTGCAGGCACTCCTAAGCATGTTTGTGTACTAAAATGTGTGTGTGGGTGTGTGTTTGTCGCACATACACATGTATAGACATCCAGTTGTTGAGCTCCAGTGTGAAAAAATATTGGCTTAATTTATCAGTCCATTTTTCTGTAACCAAGTGCATTTCTAGCTAGCAAAAATTATTTACACTTTTTTAAAAATAAGGTGATTAGTTATATCTTGCTTCTCATTTTCCTTTTGACATGGGTATATTTCTGATGCATGGCTTGTTTTTAATGATCTGTCAAGCTAAGTGTGTAACTCTATTGACTCACTCTGAAGGTTACTTCAGACCTTCAAGTAATAGAAGCATTTCAGAAGAAATTTCAGTTAGTGATATGATAAATACAATCAAAATCATTGGTACAAACAGAGCTGAAGCCTATTAAGGACAGCTCCTATTTTCTGTTATCTGTACCAGGTAAAATCTGTCTGTCTGTCCATCCATCTGAAATGTATATATCTAATAAATGGATTTCTGGGTAGTAGTACAGAAATTTGAACAGAAACATTGAGATTTTTGCATGTGCCCTTTAGAAATCATACTGGAATTCTTTAAATTTCAGCTTTAAAACTTCAGATCCAGCTTGACTGCTGGAGATTAATGACTGGAGATAGTGAGTTCCATCATCAAGAACTGTATGTGAAAACACCTCCAAATGCTGGTGGTATTGTATTGGATGAAGAAAACTGTTTTGTCCATAGACAAGGAAACCACTATCACCCCATAAGGAGTTTTCCTTTTGCCTTGCATGATTTGGAAGTTATTCAGGGAGAAGTAGATTTATCCTTGCAGGTGTGTGCCTTAGTCAATTACTTTCTTGGATGCAACGCAGGCAAACTGAGACATGTTTTTAGATTTCATTGGACTGTACTTTAAGATTTCACTCGGTGAAATCCAAGGGAGGCTTCAGATTTTGCCAGAGGAATTGCCTCTATATTCAGTTAAAGGGTCATTCCATTAATTAATTAAACCAGCCATTTCATTATGTTCCATTTAATTTGAAAACAAAAGCTGGAGAAAAGCAATATAGCGAAATGCTCTGCAGTTCTTATAAATAGCAGATGAGATGACGAATCCATTTTGGATATGTTGTCCTTCCTCCTTTTCCCTTCTCTCCCTTAAACCAGAATATTAAATCAAGAGAGTGTTGCCAACCAGCCAACCAATACACCCAGGTATCTGCCTAAAAAACAACAACCCCCAAATGGTATGAATTGATCCAATCATATAATAGATTGACTGTGTTTGTGAGAACTGCGCTGTAAAGACAAAATTACTATTTATTTCCCTATGTACCATGCTTTGCACAAGGGTTGCCCCTCTGTTTTTTCCTCTTTCTTCCTGACCTCTTACTGTTGCATGAGAACTGAAGTCTGCTTTCATGTCCAAAACTGAGATTATTATGATTGCTTCTGAGGCATTTAGCTTCTAGGAACCAAGAAAAACTTCACATCACCCTTGTATAAAATTACATCATCTCAAAATCAGCTATGCCAAAACACCAGTGGTTAAATTGTTGTTTTTTCAAAGGGGCTTTAGTGGCTTCAGGCGCTTCTGAAGAATCCTGTTTGCCTTCCAACTAACCAATGAAAGAGAACATAGTTAAGTATTGCTAGATACAGAAATATGTGTCTGCTACTGTAGCCAGCGCCCAAAAACCTTGCACAGTTCTTCTGGCTCAGTGTTTCCATCTTCTTAGGATCGTGAAGGACTTCATGTTTATTTAAGCAAAAGCTGCCTCTCTAATAAAGGATCTATGAAGTCATTCAGAGATTCTTGGTCTTGGGTGTGTTACTGGCTTTTGGGATGAAGGCCATTTTTGGCTTTTGAGTAGCGCCAACAGCTGTGCTCCAAAAGTGGACAAAAACATAAAAATAATAGATTTATTGTAAATTTAATTCCATTCTGATTATTAAGATTATTCCACCTTTAGTTAATTTTATCTGAATCACATTCAAACTTATTATTTAGCAGAGGTTTATGGAAGTATTTTTGACATCATTGTGACATCTTTAAAATCCTTTCCCAGATGTTATACTATTTACCCAGTTAAACTATCTCTTAAAGCACTTCTCTTTCCTTATTGTATCAGATGAACCATCTTCAGATAAATATTTCATCAGCCCTTCGAAGTAGACCAGCCTAGGAAATCAAAGTTATGAATACAACTGCTACATTTATTATAAGACTACGGTAACAGAATTCTGCAAGTCTGAATGTGGCTTCCTCTTATCTACCTTTATTTTCAGAGAACTAGAGAGAGTCAAGTCTGAAACTTTTTTGTTTCAATTGCATTTTTGCTTTGGACCCAAATTTCCTTTATCTTTCTTTTGTCTTGTTTGTGGCTCTTCTTTCTGTTCCTGAAGGTTATTCTTAAATAGTGTAACATCTAGGGAAGGATTTTAGTGATGTCACAATTTGTTCACTCTAGCCAGGTAAATGACATACTAGATGTAGAAGAAATGCAGTGACACTCACCAACTCAGGAGGTTACTTATAAAAGGAATACCAAACATACAACCTTATGATCTCCTACCAAAGTCTTAGGTGTTTCAACTACCGTGTTTTCCTGAAAATAAGACCATGTCTTATACACTCCTCAAAAAAATAAAGGGAATACAAGCAGAAGACATCCGAGATCTGAATGAATAAAATAGCCTTATTTAATATTTAATAAAATAAATTTAATAAATAACAAAATATTTAATACTTTGTATTAAATACAAAGTATTAACATGCCAGATATTGATCTCTTGATATTGTTGCCATCATGGCTGGTCATCCTCCTCCCTATTTTTGATTTGACCTTTCAGCATTTCCAGCACCTCCTAGTAAAAGTTACTAGGAGTAATCTTGTATCGTAAGCTAAAAGTTAGGAAAGTGTTTATGTGCTATTTAAAGTTGTTCAATTCCTTATTAATAAAAGAAAAATGAGGCAAAAATAGAATTTCCAAATCAAAAAGGAGCTTTGGGTGCAGGGGTGGGTTCTAAAATTTTTTACTACCGGTTCTGTGGGCGTGGCTTATTTTATGGGTGTGGCTTGATGGTCATGTGACAATTCTTTAGGATTTAGCAGAGGTACTGGTCTACCAGGCTTTTAACTGCTTGCAGAGCTGTACCGGTCTACTCATTTATTTTTGCAGGCACCAGTCTACTCATTTGTTTTTGGAAGCACTGGTCTACCCATTTATTTTTGCAGGCACCCATCTACTCATTTGTTTTTGGAGGCACCGGTCTACCACCACACTGCCTTTTAACACTGATCAGCTGTAGGGCGGCCTTTGAAGCCCCATGGCAAGAGTTTAAACAGTATTTTTCCTTCTAGCTGATCAGCTGGGATTCAAGAGGCAGCAATAGATTGGGGGTGGGGCCAAATAAAAAGTAAGATTAACGTGTGGGGGGGTCAGACCCGGTTTGGTGACATCATATCGTCACCGCTACCGGCTTGGTGGAACCGGGCCAAACTGGGAGGAACCCACCACTGTTTGGCATTAGAACTAATGTAGTTTTTAGAGGAGCCCCATGACATTGCAACAGGTTGCACAACAATCTGGATTTGAAGAGCAAAATGTTCCTGCAGTGCACTTGAGTGTGGATGTAGCCTGTTGGGAACATCTTACAACAACTGTGTTTTTCTGGGGTTGGTGCAGAAAAAAAAATATCTGTATTTGGTTTCAAGTATTCCCCATACTCCAAATTACACTTTGTGTTTTTAATCTGGTTAACAGCGAGGCTGTACTAATTGTGATGTTTGATTGCAAATCATATTCACACAAATTTTGGACAAATTGTAAGGGAACATTAAGCATTACAGTATTTTAGAAACATTTAAATTCAGTGGCTAGATTTCCTTTTGCTACTTAAAGACTGATATGAGATGTGTTTTCAACAACTGCTATTTTGTTCTACTATGAACTCAACAATAAGCCCTTTCAAGAAAACTGAACCACTTATCACAGTAAATTTTAGAGGTGAAGCTTTCTGGCTTATCAGGTCTTCTCATTCTCCTTATATGGAAATGAAAACCTGGAACACAGCTCTCATTCGATCTGCTTCCGCAGTTTAGTCTAAAATCTGTTAGAGTTACATGTCACCCTCTGGCAACAAATGGACAGGGTTCCAGCATTCATTCTTGTTTTTACTTCATAGCATTTTAATCTAGGAAGATTTAGAAATCTCATATCACAGCTACCTTGTCTAAATAACTAGTTTCCACTTCCAAGAGGTAAGCCGACACTGATCCAAAAAGAAATTTAAGGAAGAGGGAGCTTATTTGTAGTTGAAATACAGTTTGAAAATGGCAATTCATTTTCTAGAAACAAGAGCAATAACCACCAGGATAACACAAGAAAAACTTTGTTTAGTATCCCTACTCAAGTGACTTCCTCTGTACAAGTATAGTTTCTATAAACACAATTATATGCAGTTTTAGGAATGCTGTGATGGTCAACCTCTATACAACTAGATTTGATAGTGCCCAGTATTTTAAACAAAGGATTCTGAAAGAGTTGCTCTATTTTTGAGAGCTCACTTGTTCATAATGTTTGGGTTTGTGTAGTTTGTGTCTGTTCAACATTTTCTAAATTGAGAAACATGATGGCCACTCTAAATAATGCATATTTCCACCAGGAAAATTACAGAGGGAATCTATTCCACTATTTAAGCTTTATCTCAAGTATAGATAAACTCCCTCTTCCACATTCTCCAGAGTGTCAAATGTGATATTGGCATAGCCATTGTGGCCACAGATTATTCTTCCCAAATCTTTAGGAGCAGTGCCCAAGAATCAGCTAATAGCAATACAGGAACAGAGTATTGCAGATGGACATAATCCAATCAGCTAATACTGAACTGCCAAGAGCTTGAGTCAATCAGGCTGAAAATCCAGGGGTTTTTGCTTTGCTTATCCTGGGAAAAGGCATGGGTGCTTAAAACTATTGTAGGCAGGTCCTAGGGTCTTGTTCTCATGAACTCCATGGCACATTTTAGGGAGATAATCTGAAGTACTGCAGCTCTCTCCCTCCCTCCCTCCCTATCGCCCTGTATCTCTATCTCTATCTCTATCTCTATCTCTATCTCTATCTCTATCTCTATCTCTATCTCTATCTCTATCTCTATCTCTATCTCTATCTCTATCTCTATCTCTATCTCTACCTCTATCTCTACCTCTACCTCTACCTCTACCTCTACCTCTATCTCTATCTCTATCTCATCTCTCCAAGTAAAAATGCAATTGTTCAGAAAGACGTGGCCTTCAAGAAAAAGCCATTTCTTCCATTTTGATCCTTAACAGCAGTAGTTAAAACATAGCTCAGCACCACACTGAAATAAAGATATAACTCAAGTCTTACATTTATGGCTCCACTATACTTCATGCTTATGTAGTTAGTATATTTTAAATGCCAAGGCAGGCTTATAAATCTTAGCGGTGGGCTAATGCCTTGCTGACAGCCATGACACAAAAGTCACATTCTTAAAGTACACATTTCAAGGGATTTCCTTTATGGGAGTGTTTTCATAAATGAAAATGTGGCTCTCCATGTCTCAGCCTACTGAAAATGACATCACTAAAGGCATTTACTTTGTTGTCATTGCCCTAATAAGGAAATAAGAAAAAAAACTACATGCTCAGGGATACTCTATTAGGCTATAATATGACCTTCCTATTTCTATCAACCTGACAAATTTTCTTCCACCCCCTACCTTAATACCAGGTAAATAGATGCCTAAGTGACTCACCATTGGTACAGGTGAAAGCTGATCCTTTATTAAATGGGGATTTCCTAATATCTATATAGAGAGAATCTATTAGCACTGAACAAAAGATTAACGCTCATGTTGTGGTTTGGACAATGAGTTGCTTGCATAATTGTATTCTAAACTGTAGGGTACATTTCATGTCCATCTGACATAAAGTCCACACTTTGATTAGGCATTTGACCGCTATGTAATGTACTGTATTATCCAAAGACAAAAACTTTGCTGTATATCTGGTGTTGGGTCAAGATGAGGTCATGGCGCATGTCCCTATTTTAAGATCTGGTGGAGGCTCTGTTAACAGTTAGTTGCCAAGCAGGATTTCATGCCCATTTTTAAGCAATTGGCCTTATGTCATGATTTTGAATCCAGGGTAGGAAATGTTGCTTTCTTTTGCAATACACTGAGATTACAGCGTATCCAGATTCCATCCTGTGATATAGGTTCCCATCTGTCCTATCACAAAACCCCAGAGTTCCAAGCTATAGCAGCTCTTTTCACATAGCACGGTGACACTTTGGTTTAAAAGCTGACAATGGCTTTTGTTGTTAACTACACTAGAATATTTAAAATATTTTAAAATACCCTTAAACTGAAGAAAGAGTTGGTGTTGTGGTCCACCAGCAGCCCGCGGAGCTAGCAGCGGAGTCAGACAGTGAGGAGGCTGGGGAGGACCATGGGCCAGTCATGGAGTCTGGGGAAGGCCTGGATGAGGGCTCTGCGTCGGTGGCAGAGATGGGGCCAGGGCCATCTGAGAGTGATGGGCGGACTCCGGAGCCTCCAGAGTCAGACAGCAGAGAGGCAGAGGAACGGGAGGAGCCTGTTCCTAGTGCACGCATGCGCAGAGCTGCCAGAAGGAAAGAGCAGCTAAAGCAAAAAGGACAACTCGGGAGTAAGGCCAGGAGATGATTGGCCCCTCCCATAAGGCTTAAAAGAGCAGCAAAGGCTCTTGGGCTGTTTGTAGGAAAGCAATGTTGCTACATTTGTTTCCAGTCAGTGTCTCTTGTTTCTGAACTTCACGGGGCTTTGCCAAGAAAGGCCTTTGGCAGGGTGCCAAAGAAGATAAAGGTTTGTGATAAGCCAAAGGACTTTTTCTGAAGGACTTGTTTTGGAATTAATTTGAACTAAGCTGGGAATGAAGTAATTCTCAGCTGTTATAATAAAATAGGTTTGTTTAAGACTAAATTGTGTCTTGTAATGACTAAGTGAGCCTAGGTCACAACAGTTGCAAGCTGCTAAGGACAACACTTGGTTTCTCTCAAATCCATCGAGTTGCTGTGCAAGTTATAAAATACATGTCAGATTAGGATAGAATGGTCAAATAAATAAAATGCTGTGCCTTGCATAAGAAGGGTCAAGATAGCCTCTGTAGAAGGAAACTTCATATTATCCAGTTTGTAGCAGTTTTTGAGGATATCACTGAGAACGTACTTAGTATCGGACATCTTTAAATGGAACTGATTGGAAGAAGATTTAGAACAGATGAGGTCATTCATTTTTGCAGGTGAGTGAGTAATGGCTTTAAAGGGGAACCTGTGAAAGACATCACTATCTGGACTCTTGAAAATCAATGTTATGTCAGGTTTGGAGGCTACTTGTCTCCAAATACCATGAACAGAGGAAGACTGATAGGAAGGGGTGTGGCTCCATCCACAAACACCCCAGGGGCATCGGTTTGGTTACTTTAGAAATATGTTAAATTAAGAAGGGCCTTGACCTCAACTAGCAAAGTCACTCCTACATCGTTTGTGGTCTTCTCTGGATTTTGCTGCTGCATGACTGATATTCTGCGGTTTGTTTGAAAAATAGACAGGAAAAGGGTGCTTTGACCGTCAAGGAGACAAGGCCAATCTTGTGGGAACAGGATATAACATTGGTGGCTTCTAAGTGGTTCCAGTGATACTGTGAATAACAACTAAGGGGCTTCATGATAGGATGCAAACCAGTCAACATAAAAGGACACTTTTTACAGATAAAAAAAAATGCTGGTATCCCCCAAGAATCTGTTTTAACCTCCTCCATAGATCTATATCAGGTGTTTTTTTTTAAATGTCCTTGTCAGACCCAGTTCCAGAACACAGTGAAATCCAGTTGAGTCCAGTCTTTTGTTTACATCTAACGGACAGAATCTTGCCAAACTAAAGCCATAACTTTCTAACTTACTAGATATATCCTGAGAAATTCTAGGATGTGGCTCTCCGGAAACTCTCCTTCTTTCTCCCCCCCCCCCACCCCAGCGCATCCAGCTCGTCACTTTACAGTTTCTTAATCTGGGTGTCTCTCTAGGAAAGCTGTGTTGCCAAAAGTCTCTCTCTATGCTCCTGCAGGGGCACATTCCATCATAGTTCTGAATAACTCTAGAGTTCTGTAAGAAATTGATGGGTTCTGTGAGAGACTAAAGGGTTGGATGGGTGCAGAATCACTTGAATGCAACCAGAGACACTCAGAATAATTTTTCTCAGGTACAGCAGAAAGGGTGAAAATATGGCCATGGCTATTATCCAGGAAATACCTCAGCTACATGATACTTGGGGGATGAGGGTAGATGTCCATTTTGATATGTTTGCTGTGCCTTCTGCAAAATCATCTTGGCCCAGCCTTACCTTTGACCCCCTACCTACAAGGAAGTTTGGAAAGTTTCAGGTGGATGGGGCAGGCACTTCCTTTGGCAGCTGTTACTAATCTGCCTTTTTATTATACACAGGTGGCAATTAGTGCCAATTACCACGACTAATGTTGTTTTATGGCCAATTTTCCATCACTAAAGCTTTCCTCCTTGATCAGAGGTTCCAGGAAATTTAACTAACAGATTCTGTGGCCTGGAAAAAGTTTGAAATCCTCAGCTTTATACTGGTTGACTTTGGTGTTAGGCTGAAGCACCATTTCTGAAGGAAAGAAGGAGTTCATCTGACATAGTGTTCCATCCGTCAGCATAAAGATCGGCAAATCTGTGGTGGGGACAATGTCAGACAAAATGTTCTAAGCCCACTGTGTTTGGTTATATAGAAGTGTCTTGGAAGTGTGTTTGCATAGATCTACATGCCAGTCATGTAGATTTCCCTTAGGGGAAAGCAATTTTATACAAAATGCTTAAAGTTGTTATTGTGTAGGCCTTTTTAAACTATGGTTTCTCTCTTGCAAATATAATGCAGGTAGTCCTCGACTTACAACAGTTCATTTAGTGACTGTTCAAACTTATAACAGCATTGAAAAAAAATAATGTGAATTTTGATCACGTGATCACTTATCACCATTTCTGGGACACCAAGGTCACATGATCACCTTTTGCAACCTTCTCATAAGCAAAGTCAATGTGGAAGCCAGATCCACTTAACAACTGGGTTACTACGTTATCAACTGCAGAGGTTCACTTAACAACTGTCCAAAACAACAAAAGTCCACCCCGGACCACCTCAACGATGCCCTTGAAGTGATGTCCCGGTGCCTGAAGGCCGTGCGGATCTGGATGGGGAGAAACAGACTCAAGCTCAACCCATCCAAGACCGAGTGGCTGTGGTTTCCGACATCCCGATATAGTCAGTTGGTGCCATCACTGACTATTGGGGGCGAGTCATTGGCCCCCATGGAGAGGGTTCGCAACTTGGGTGTCCTCCTGGACTCACGGCTGTCTTTGGAAGAGCACATGGCCAGGGGGACTTTTTATCAGGTCCGCCTGATTTGCCAGTTGCGTCCCTTTCTGGATCGGGACTCGTTAAATACGGTCATTCATGCCCTCGTTACTTCCCGCCTGGACTACTGCAATGCTCTCTACCTGGGGCTCCCCTTGAGGAGCATCCGGAGGCTCCAGCTGGTCCAGAACGCGGCCGCGTGGGTGGTTATGGGAGCGACGTGGTGCTCCCATGTGACCCCCCGCCTGCGCGAGCTGCACTGGCTCCTGGTGGTCTTCCGGGTGCGCTTCAAAGTTTTGGTTACCACCTTTAGAGCGCTCCATGGCATCGGACAGGGGTATTTACGAGACCGCTTTCTGCTACCAATAGCTTCTCACCGACCAGTACGCTCCTACAGAGAGGGGCTTCTCAGGGTGCCGTCGGCCAAACAGTGTCGACTGGCGGCCCCCAGGGGGAGAGCCTTCTCTGTGGGGGGCACCTACCATCTGGAATGAGCTCCCCCCAGAGATACGGAGGATCCCGGACCTGCACACGTTTCGTCGTGCTCTCAAAACTTTTTTGTTTCAGCAGGCTGGCCTGGCCTAACTCTCCTTTTTTTAATTTTTTAATTCGTTTGATTGTATAAATTGGGTGTTTTAATCTGTGTTTCGGCCAAAATATTTAATAATTTTAAGGGACTTTTAATATTTGTATTATTTGTATTTTATCTTGACTGTTCACCGCCCTGAGTCCTCCGGGAGTAGGGCGGTATAGAAATTTGATTAATAAATAAATAAATAAATAAACTGTGACAAGAAAGGTTATAAAATGGGGGCAAAGCTGACTTAACAAATGTCTCATTTAACAACAAATTTTGGGCTCAATTGTGGTTATAAATTGGGGAGTGTCTGCATTGCCTGTGAAGAACTAGAAAAGTCCTGCAAAGAGCTCTGTACTTAACCATCAAAATTGAAAACATGACATGACCTCATAACGTTAACACTCCAATACAGAGCCAACCAAAGTAAGCCACATGTGGCACCCACAATTAGAATGTACAACTTTAGGCCATTAGCCACATGGATTGGACTTGATGGGAATTATACTTCAACACATTTGAAACTTCTTAGGTTGGGAATAAAACTTTATGCTCAGTTGTCTCATCAGGATTGGATTGGGGAGAGGCATTTCCAGTTGCAGCATGTCCTACGTGGATTAGACATTTATTAAATATTTTCTTTACCTAACAAAATGAAGCATTTCTATACGTTCCTCAGATGGTAGTTTTTAGAGAGGGATCAGGACAAGATTCAAAGCAAATGAACGAGAGGGAAATGACAGTGGCCATGCAAAAAAACATATACTATCCAAAGTATTTAAGTTTTGTGAAGGACAGCATTCAGCATGTCTCAAAATTAGGAATAGAAAATAAAAGGCTGGTAAGGAATTCTGAATCAGACATCAAAATAATTTGGAAATATTATAGTAGAATGAGAGATTAAATTTTCATGGCACTTGGCCAGCGGAGGGAAAAAGGGTGTTCTTGCAATCCTGGAGAACACCTTCCATTTGTTCACGTGCAGATTTCTCTTGGTATTTTACAATGGTCAATTCATTGTTTGAGTAGGGAGAAGTCTATTCCTAAAACTCAGAGCTTCCTTCTTTCTTAGAGGAAAAAAAAAACCCTGGAAAAATCCTGCAACACATCTGAACTGTTTTTGATGTTCTCCTGGAGCTGTACACATGGTATTTCAAAAGAAATTTCCTACTGTATTATACTGAGAACAATGTATACAAATTTATATCTTCACTCAAAGTAGGGTCTACTGAAAGAAGGTACAGACTATGCCATGAGAAATAGTATAGATCCCTCCAGTTATTTTGGTAGCATGATTCAGAAAAACCACACCTCTGCCACAATCAAGAGAGACAGTTCCAGAGCTGTGGCTTGGATGAACCCTATTAAGCCCTGGGCATCATTAATTATCTAACCTAAACCATCTTTCTTTGATGCAGAATACAGGTATGTTTCCAGCCATTTGGACTAGACTAAACTCTATTGAGCCTGTGGCACTCAAAGCTAATCTTTGAGTGCCACAGGTCATTTGCCCAAAGGTCACACAAAAACTAGAACTGAGCCAAAAAAAAATTTGACATTTCCCCCCCCCATCAGGCACGTTTAGTTGAATTTCTCTCAGTATATTATACATTTAGGGTGAAGTGTTCACCTTTCTGACTTTTAAAGCCTCTGTCTTGTGAACAGGATTTAAAAGTTTGCTCTCTTTGGTAAGATTTCCTAACTCTGAATGGGACATTCATTGAAAGCAAATCTCAAAAGACACATGAGCACAATTGCAAGCTAATCAAAAAGGTTTAAATAACTATGCATAAGCTGCCTTCTGCAATATTTCCCAAGCTCTAATTATAACTGAGAGCAAGAGCTGACTCTCTAAAGTTGCTCCTTGAAGCTGTGCTTGTGGTGATAAGGTATGTTAAGAAAGATAATTATGGTAACAGCTATAGAAGATTATAGTGGGTGGATGATTTGGGCAAAATGCTAATGAAACATGGTGCCTTCCCTATCAGTGACTAATCCAAACCTAGATGAGAAATTGTATTATCTGATGGCTTTTCTTCATAAGACAGCTGATGACTATAATAAGCTATACACCAAATTTGCCTCTGTAAGCAAAATTTCTCAACCAGTTTGACAGAGACTTTCTTATTTCTGTCCTTTTTTCCCCCATTGGTGAATTGCATTGTCAAATTGGAAATTTGGAGATTTATATGCCATGAGTGGTTTTACACTTCAAAGCCAAGGCTAAAAGCACAATGAAAAATTGGACATAAGGACATACAAAAACATTAAGCAGTCCTGAAAAAATTATGTGAAATAAATTTTGTCCAAAACTGAGCCAGTATAGCACAGGACAATATTGTATGAACCAGAGTTGCACTTTCAGCTCATCTCCAATACTTTGTTGAACCCATAACTTTCTTCTTGAAAAGAAGTATGTGTCTAGTAGACAGAAAATAATAATAGAAAATAATAATAGTTCTAGTTTTGCTTTGTGCATCAAGACAACTCTTATTGTGCGTCAGTCACTCTTAGAGAGTGTCAGGAGACAATGACAAATTATTTCCAAAAATATTACCAAGAAAACCACAGGGTCTTGACCAAGCAACCACCAAGAGTCAACCTTGACTTGAAGGCACAAACACACACACATAGACATACACCCACTATTCCATCAATCCTTCATGAATAATTATTGTAGATTTTACTATTTCATTAAAAATGCAATAAAAGCTAGTAGCAGAGCATTTAGTGGTAGACCATCTAAAGCATTTAAGGTCGCTAAGGAAGTCAAAAGTTGCATCTGAAATAAATACTATTTGGGTATTTTTTTGAACAAACAGTGTTGATATTGCAGCTATTCAAACAACAAAAATAATCTAATCCCATCGAATGATCTAATAAAGGGGTCCCCAACCCCCAGTCTATGGACCAGCACGAGGCTGCAGCATGCCAGAAACCGGGCCGTGCAAAGAAGCAAAGACCCATCCGTGGGATGCAGGCTGCATGTGAAACCATGCCCTCTCCAGGCCAAGGAAAAACCTTTCTCCACAGAACCAATTCCTGGTGCCTAAAAGGTTGGGGGACACTGACCTAAGATATACACTTGCCTAAGTTCTTCACAAAAGACAACCCAGGACTGAACTGAAAGGACTGAAAGCCTAAACTGGAGTTAGTAAACTATTGCAATCTAGAAGAAGGGAAGATTCCATACTTTTCAAATTAATTGGATTCCAATATTTCCAACTCCTAAGAAGTGTTAAATATACTGATTCCATGATGGCCCATGCTCCCCTTTTTAACTTTAACAAAGAAATTTTGTCCATCTCCTGGAGGCTGTACACCAATAAAAGTACAATTCATAGGAGAAGCTAATAACTATCCCTTTTCAGTTTCTGCTCTCTTTGGTTATGTAATACTTAAATTATCTATGGCAGATGCTTTGCTGCCCCAAGCACAATACAGTATAGATGCCGGTATCTTGGACTGTTCCCAAAAGACAGGAAGGAGCCAGTGAAAATACTACAGTAGTGGGATCATTTATTAAATTTATATCCAGGTTTCCACTAAAACTGATTGTGGCTCACCATAAAACATGGATACAATTTGTAATTAAACATTTCAGTTAATCAGAACGATACACACATATAATTTGGCCCACTGCCCAACAGAATAAAACCCAAGTTAGCAGCAAATCCACTTGGATATCAAGAAACTAACTGAACAAAACCTATTTTGCCTGTGTCCAGAAGGAAAACAGCAATAGGGAAGTTCAGAGCTTTGGATTAGACACTATGAACACCCTGTAGCATAATGACAGGCAACAGAGGTGGGTTTCAACAGGTTCTGACCAGTTCTGGAGAACCAGTAGCAGAAATTTTGAGTAGTTCAGAGAACCAGTAGCAAAAATTCTGACTGGCCCCATCCCCATCTATTCTCTGCCTCCCAAGTTCCAGCTGATTGGGAGGAAATGGGGATTTTGCAGTAACCTTCCCCTGGATTGGGGTGGGAATGGAGATTTTACAGTATCCTTCCCCTGCTACGCCCACCAAGCCACGCCCACCAAGCCATGCCACATCTACCAAGCCACACCCACAGAACTGGTAGTAAAAATTTTTGAAACCCACCACTGACAGGCAAGTATTTGCTGGTTCTGCATCAACCCTCAAAGGCACCTCATTTCTGAGTAGTCTTTCCCCATAGATTTGAGCATGAATAGTAAAGGGTCTTGGCCTGACACCCCAATGTTAATATATTTATTTCAATAAGCTTCAATGGGCTACAACTCATGCTGTTCTTAAATTGTAGACAAAAAGAGCTCTATAAAATGAATCTACGGAAAGTATACTTCCTCTCTGATACAAACTGGACTTCTACGTGCAACCATGACTCCAAATATACCTGGACTTCAAAGCTTTACACATTCAGGGAAGGGGTGGGTTCTAGAATAGAATAGAATAGAATAGAATAGAATAGAATAGAATAGAATAGAATAGAATAGAATAGATTTTTTTATTGGCCAAGTGTGATTGGACACACAAGGAATTTGTCTTGGTGCATATGCTCTCAGTGTACATACCAGAAAAGATGCGTTCATCAAGAATCATAAGGTACAACACAATGATAGTCATAGGATACAAATAAGCAATCAGGAAACAATATCAATATAAATTGTAAGGATCCAAGCAATAAAGTTACAGTTTGTTACTTACTTTTACTTCTTGTTTACTTTTACTTGTTACTTCTACTTAATTTTACTACTGGTTCACAATGGGAGCATGCGCAGATCGTCCATTATGACGTCTTCCCCCGCTTTTACTACTGGTTTGCAAGAATCGGACAGAACCGGGAGTAACCCACCACTGATTCAGGGTCATTCGGGTGTACATCTGAAAAGGTGAGAAGAAAAGATAGTCCAGAGTCTTGGAGGGCTGTATAGGGAAAGTTTGAGAGGGGAACCAGGTGAGTCATTGCATTTAACTGCCCAGTGCAAATCTTCCCAAAAGCAATGGACCAAATCCATTCAAAGCTCACCTGAGGGTTGCCCAGTGCTACTGAATTTCAGATCAAATAAAGTGTTTTTCCTTCAGTCCTATTTCCTGCTTAACAATCTCTGTCCTGCTCCATCTCTGACCAGCTCTAGTTTCTAGGCATTGCTTTTTAAGTTGGTTCCCTATCCTATCTGGAGGTACTTAGGTGAGCTTTCGGTTTAAAGAAGTGTTTTCCTTTTTCACTAGATGGCACTATAAAGTAGCATTAGGACTGCCCTGCCCATTGTATGAAAAACAGAGTGGAGGTTGCTGCTAAAGAAAATAATGGGCTACTTGGGGAAATAAGCTCTTTCTTGATCCTATTCCATTCCTCTCTGCCTAGAACATGACTTGCAGATCAAATATTGGTGGGGAAACTAGCATACATCACTTTTGGTTTTTGCAGTGGCATTTTAATACATGTCGGGAGTAGTGCTTTTGAAGGTGAGGCTAGCAGTAATAAAAAAATTCTCACTGAGTAGATGATAGCAGATACCTTTCCAGCAGCAATCATTTGCCACACTGTCCCACCACTGTCATTGTGAGCAAACTCTAAGGGTAACGACATATAGTATACACATATTTTATCTATACAGGCACATTTGTGCGCTGGAATGTTTTGTTTTCACACAAGGTTACAGATAGGCACATGTCCAGTCTTTATGCAGCTGCTGTGGGGAGAACTGGTATGGCACTCTTGTGCCCATGGAAATTGTGTTGGCTTCTGACCAGAAGGCAGAAAAAAAAAAGAATATGTAGTCAATACAATACAGTCAACACATTTATGCTGCAGAAAAAGCCAGGTTGGACCTTGCTAGTTTTGGAAAGTGAAGCACAGATGATTTATACAATGCCAATGAATCTCACAAGTTCTCTCTGGAAGACTAGAATACACCAGTTCTTCTTTCTAGAATGGACTGCCCCATCCCCCAGCATCTTAGATGGACTGATGTAGGACCTTTACACAGGGGTGGCACTGAAGGGTGGCTCTAAAAGTGGGTTGGCTAAATTAGCATGGGAGCCTATGGCTATCAGAATCAGAATAGAGCTGGAAGGGACCTTACAGGTCTTCTAGTCCACCCCTGCTCAAGCAGGAGATCCTGCACCATTTCAGACAAGTGTCTATCCAGTCTCTTCTTAAAAATTTCCAGTGATGGAGCACCCACATCTTCTGAAGGCAAGCCGTTCCACTGGTTAATTGTCCTCAGTGTTAGGAAGTTTCTCCTTAATTCCAGGTTGCTTCTCTCCTTGATTAGTTCCCATCCATTGTTTCAACCAAGTTTGGCAGTGAAAGCTAAAGTTAGTTATGTGATGAGAAGAGGTATTTTCTTTTGTCTGCCCTGAATCTATCTTAAACAACCACAGGATGATTTTTTTTTCTTTGTTAGATTTAATTCCTTTCCTTCAGAAATTCAAGATGGCACCCATAGCATACCCATAGTCCTAGCCCAACATTTGATATTATCTAATCAATATTGTTGTTGCAAAATCGTGTCCGACCAATCGCGACCCCATGGACAACTTTCCTCCAGACTTCCTGTCCTTTACCATCCTCTGGAGTCCATTTAAACTCATGCCTACTGCTTCAGTGACTCCATCCAGCCACCTCATTCTCTGTCGTCCCCTTCTTCTCTTGCCCTCAATCATTCCCAGCATTAGGCTCTTCTCCAGTGAGTCCTTCCTTCTCATTAGGTGGCCAAAGTATTTGAGTTTCATCTTCACGATCTGGCCTTCTAAAGAGCAGTCAGGGTTGATCTCCTCTAGGACCAAGGGTGAAATGCTACCAGTTCGGACTGGTTCGGCTGAACCGGTAACGATGGTGGCGGGTGGTTCAGAGAACCGGTAACGATGGCAGCACAAGGCTCCGCCCACCCACCCAGTCGTCATTACTTCCTGGTTTTAACCAGGAAGTAACCTGTTTTTTACCCTCTGCGCATGCACAGAAGGGTTTGTGCATGCGCAGAGGGTCTACGTGCGCATGTGATGCACACACGCATGGTGCGTGCACTTCCAAACCGGTAGGGAATGTAAGTAGATTTCACCCCTGTCTAGGACTGACCGGTTTGATTGCCTTGCAGTCCAAGGGACTCATAGAAGTCTTCTCGAGCACCATAGTTCAAAGGCTTCAATGGCCTCATCTAAACAATACCCTATGCTTACTGCTGAAAAGCTCATGACTTTCCAGAGTTCTTCATATCATTTGCTCTTCCCCCTGCTGCCTCTTAATTTAATGTCCATTCCCTTCCATTTTTTCCCCACTCCGACATTAACAATCTCAGTACTGAGGTAAATGATCTCAGTATTCTAATTATGTAAAAGCCCTGCCTCTCCAAAACAGTAGGCATCTCTATGCCCCCCTTCATTTCTCTATTGCCCCACACATTTTGTCATTAACAAATAAAACATCAAGCTGGGAATGTCACTGGTGAATCTCAGGCCCATCTTGTGCTTCTGAATGCATTCCTACCATGTTTACCTAGAGATAGAAAGAAGGATCTGGAGTATAGAAATGAAACCATGCCTGGTTTCCTCCCCTTCTCACCCCATTCCTCTTTAATGGCTTCACTCCAGTATTTGTACCCACATGAAGATGCCACGGTGGAGATTAAGCTTTATCTTAATTCTGAACTTCAATTCAGAATGTCAGGCTGTTGTACAAGGTCTCCAAAGGAAAGCCAGTAAAAACAGATTGGCAGCAATGCTCCTTTTTCTCTTCCATATGCAGTCAGATTCTGACAGTGCCTTTTTTTAAAAAACCATTGCCACTGTGGTAAATCCCCCTTTCTGACTTACACTTCTGGCTTTGCAAGTGATTTTTATCCCAAGCAGGAGCAAGGATGGCCCTACTAGCTTCATGGAACCAGAGTATATTTTTGCAAACATTGCAAATGAAAGGGGTAGTTCCACATAGAATAAACACAGCATTCTTGTTATGAGCATGGGAACCCATATAAGCAATAATGTACAGAATGGCACTGATGGAAATTCTGAATCTTCTTTTAGATAAAATCCCAGAATGCTATAGCCCCAGGTGAGGAACTTATCGTCCTCCAGATATTGCTGAACTACCTTTCCCAGCAGCTCTACCTAGCAGGGCCAATGGAGAGGGATGCTAGGACTTGTAATTCAGCAACATCTGGAAGTCCACCCTTTTTATAGCCCTGTAGGCTAGCTTTTAAGGCTCATGGCATTCATCTATCAATAATTGTTCTGTTTGATTATTATGCCTGCCAAAAAGCCTTTGGGGTTATTTTTTTTTTTTAAAGTTGGTGGGATTAATTGAAGATTTGCTATTGGACAAAATCACATCATGTAAAACTTCATTATTAGGCTGAGTCACTTTGTTCAGAAACCCTATGCCAAATTTTCAAAACTCACAAGATTGTAATACAATTTACTATGAAAATTAGGTGTTCTAGTTTAGGAATCCTTAGCAATTGTTTTTATACTCTCTTTTTATACCACTTTATAATGCCTTGGTAAGGCCACACTTGGAATACTGCATTCAGTTTTGGTCACCACAATGTAAAAAAGTTGTGGAGACTCTAGAAAGAGTGCAGAGAAGAGCAACAAAGATGATTAGGGGACTGGAGGCTAAAACATATAAAGAACCGTTGCAGGAACTGGGTATGTCTAGTTTAATGAAAAGAAGGATTAGGGGTGACATGATAGCAGTGTTCCAATATCTCAGGGGCTGCCACAAAGAAGAGGGAGCCAAGCTATTCTCCAGAGCACCTGATGGCAGGACAAGAAGCAATGGGTGGAAACTAATCAAGGAGAGAAGCAACTTAGAACTAGAACTTAGAACGAGAAATTTCTTGACAGTTAGAACAATTAATCAGTGGAACAACTTGCCTCCAGAAGTTGTGAATGCTCCAACATTGGAAGTTTTTAAGAAGATGTTGGCTAACCATTTGTCTGAAGTGGTGTAGGGTTTCCTGCCTAAGCAGGGGTTTGGACTAGAAGACCTCCAAGGTCCCTTCCAACTCTGTTATTCTATATTCTCACTGTTACTTATGTCAATTTTTAAAAGTTCTGTAGCATTTCCCATTTCATGAATCCAGAAGGATGAAAATTAGCTATTAACTCCTGCAAATGTGGATTCTGGGAGCTGATAAAACCTAATATTCTTTCCCTTTGCTGATTCTTTTATGTACACTGAGAGCATATACACCAAAGACAAATTCCTTGTGTGTCCAATCACACTTGGCCAATAAAAAATTCTATTCTATTCTATTCTATTCTATTCTATTCTATTCTATTCTATTCTATTCTATTCTATTCTATTCTATTCTATTCTATTCTATTCTATTCTATTCTGGCTTTTTTGGGTAGGGATTACATTAGAAGTCTCAGAATGTTTTCACTTTCATAACAGAGCTTGTTAGCTCTAAACATAAAAAAACCTAGTATCTAGGGAATGTTTAAATAGATTTGGTTTAGAAATTTAAAAGTTACTAAACGGGCAATTCTTTATCGTCTTAATTGTTTTAAATTGGGCCAACATAGATAACATCTAGAGCAGTGGTGGGATTCTGCCGGTTCTAGGTGGTTCGGCTGAACCGTTTGTTAAATTGCTGGCTCGCCCCGCCCCTTGCCCCGCCCCTCCGCACCACTGGGCGAGGGGTGGGCGAGCCAGCAATTTAACAAACGTCAGTTATAAAAACAATTATAAAAATGGTGTTTTTTAATAATTTTATTGGCCTCGCAGGCCGCTTCAAAGAGCCGCCCTACAGCTGATCAGTGTTAAAAGAAAAGAAATGAGTAGACCGACGCCTGCAAAAATAAATGGGTAGACCCAGTGGTGGGATTCTATTTCGGTAAAACCGGTTGTTAAGTAGTTAAGCCAGTGGTTGCCAAAGTGGGCGGTACCGCCCCATGGGGGGCGGTGGAATGCCTTAGGGGGCGGTAAGAGGCAAGGGGGGGCGGCAGGAGGTGCTAAATGGCAAGGAGGGTGGCCCCCACCCTTTGCCCTGTGCCTCGCAGCACTTACCTCCTTGCAAGCAAACAGCAAGAAAAAACAGCCCCTTCAGCTTCAACATCGGTTAATTAGCACAAATTGATTAGATCGGCCTCCTGCCTCTCAGCTGATTTGCTCTCAGCTGTTTTGCCAGGGCTCTATTGCTCTCTGCAAAGAGTGCTCGAGCAGATTTTTTTCCCCCTAGCCTAGCTATGCTGAAAAAGCGAAACCGAAAGGAAAGCAGGGTCTTTGCTGCAACGTGACAAAATGAGGCAGAGAGAGATTTCTTTTTCTTTTTCCTCACCAAAAAAGGTAGGTGCAAAACTGCAAACAATGGGAAATTTAGGGCAAAAGAGGAGGTTCAAGATTTTAAAACACAAAAGAAAAAAAGCTCTATTTAACTAGGGAATTGTAATAATTGAGATACTATTAATTGTATATTGTGTTGAAAGCAGAAATGGTTAAGTTGTGGTTTGGAGGAATATATGGGGGAAATTATTTGGTTTATTATTATTGGTAAATATAATTAATTGATTTGTAAGAAATTGGATTGCATGAAAATAATTGGAATATTCATGTTCATATTGATTAATATACAAAAAAAGATAGTTATATAACTAATTGATTTATATTAAAATGTTGAATTTGTATTAAACAACTAATATTACATAATTAACCAATGTGAGGATGGATAAAAAAAATAGATGACAATGGGAAGGGGTATAATATAGAACAGAAGGGAAAAATTGAATTTGATTAAGATTAGAGATGAGGATGAAGGGTAATATTGTTTTTTTAAAAAAATAGATGAGGAATAAATATGGCAAAAAGGAAATATAGAAATTGTAAATTTAATTGAAATGACTAAACACTGTTTAAATTTGTGAACCAGCCAAATACTCTGTTCAAAGAAAATACATTGTATGTTTGTATGTGTGTTTCTAATTATTGCTATTTATTCCTATTTGTTCTCTTTTATTCTTTAAAGTTTAACAATTCATTCTTTATCTTAATATCTTTATATTTGTTTGGGGTTGGCTTTCTTCCCTTTCATCTTTTTTATTGTACAGCAATCTTTCTCCTCAAACCTACCACCCCTCTCTTTTCTTTCCTTCTTACTTTCTCTTCCCCCTCTTCTTCTCCTCCCTACTTCCTCTTCCTTTCTCCTTCTCCTCCTCTCTTCCTCCCTCTCTTACCCTCACTTCTACTCTAATTTCCCTTCCCTTCCTTCATCCCTCTCTATTGCTGTATCCTTTTATGCATATGGACTACTCAGAGGGCTGAAAAAGTTATTTTTGACTGGTCCTCGCACTTTTGACCAGTCCTCGAACTTACGACTGTCCTAACATTTTATGTTTTTGCCCTATCTTGTCACCAAGGTGAAGAGAAGCAGTTGTGAAATGAGTGACACCGTTGTTAAGAATGCCGCAATGGGCATAAATGTGAGGATGGTCATAAGTGCGAGGACCGGTCAAAAGTGCGAGGACCAGTCAGAAATGACTTGTTTCAGCCCTCTGAGTAGTCCCTATGCAGATAGCCACGCCCACCCGGTCACATGACCAGCTAGCCACGCCCACCCGGTCACATGACCACCAAGCCACACACACCCCAACTAAGCCATGCCCACAGAACCGGTTGTTAAAAAAATTGAATCCCACCACTGATCTAGAGATTATAACATTCTAGGAAATTCTAGGAAATTGTATGGTTCATCAATAAAGTGTTGTAAATGCAACTATGCGCCAATAAAAATCTAAGGCCTTTATCAGAATGAACTTTGTGGTACTAGCCTAAAGCTCCAAAATGCCCTTACAGCTGAAGACATATCTTCAGTGGGTGCAAAAAATTCTATTGTTAGTTCATTTATTCCTTAGTATTTGTGGGAGCAGGAAATAATTCTGTCCTAGCAGTTTATGTCCATGGTTATCAATTCTCTTAGGACTTCTAGCAGCAGTTGTGCTGATATAACCGCAAATGAGGATAAACTTTATTTATATTGCCTCATGATGGATGTTGATACTAATAGAGGCTATAAGTCACTAGTAGGTAAATAGCTTTAGCGTGCAATGAAGTTGTGTACACATGTGTGCACACCTATACAGAAAACTATATTTTTGTCAGCCTCCTCTGGAACCACTTGTGCTCCGCCGAACAAACACCACACGCACACACTCAATTTTATTGATTAGTCAGAAAATAGACTCATCATCACTGGATCCCTTAGTGCAGGGGTGTCAAACCAGGATTGTGTTTTACCTCAGTGGGCCGGGGTGGGTGTGGCCAGGGTGGGCATGGCCAGCTCGACGTCACTCGTGCCTGTGGTGGCCCAAGTGCTCTGCCAATGAAAATGGGCTCCCGAGCTCCATTTTTGGCTGCGACGGCCTCCTGCAACTGTCTGCCAGTGAAAACAGAGCTTGTGGGGGTCGCCTGCGGCCCTCCCAAGCTCTGTTTTCACTGGCAGAGACACCGCGGGCTGGTCCTTTGTTGTTTCCAGGGCAGCCCCGTGGGCCAGATCTAAGCACACCGTGAGACGGATCCGGTCCCCGGGCCTTGAGTTTGACATCCCTGCATTAGTGGGTCTCTACTAAAGCTGAAGCATCAGAGTTCCTCAAATTGCTACTATGCAACACCCATTGTGAATTAAGATTATAATGTGGGTTTACTATGCTGCAAATGGCCAGTTTCTGGTGAGACACTTTTCACAATTGTGAACTACTGCCTACATTTTGATACAATATTATTGAAAGTTTTAAAAACATGTGTAAAAATTAATGCAAAGTAAAATAGAATAAGACGTCAGTTTGATCTAGTGGTTAAGGTACCAGACTAAAAAGCAGGAGACCATGAGTTCAGGTTTTGCCTTAGCCATGAAAACCAGCTGGGCCAATTTGGACCAGTCATTTCCCCTCAGCCCAATTTGCCTCACAGGGTTGTTGTTGTGGAGCAAATAGAAGGAGGAAGGTGTGCAAATATGTTCACCACCCTGAATTATTTGGAAAAGTAATGAAAGCGGGATACAAATAAATAAATGAAAAAAAGAAAAAGGAAGAAATAAAAGAAAATGCTAAAGTGCAAAATGAAAAAAAGTAGGAGAAAAATGGAAAATAAATGAAAAAGGTATAAAGAAGCAGGTTCCCATTTTTTTTACAACAGGAATAAGTACAGCTGTAAATTTACCCCTTTCCCTTAGTTTATGTCATGACTCTTCTTTCTATAAACTATTGTACAGTGGTGGGTTTCAAATTTTTTTACTACCGGTTCTGTGGGTGTGGCTTGGTGGGCGTGGCATGGCTTGGTGGGCATGGCTTGGTAGGCGTGGCAGGAGAAGGATACTGTAAAATCTCCATTCCGTCCCCAATCCACTGGAAGGTTACTGCAAAATTCCTATTTCCTCCTGATCAGCTGGGACTTGGGAGGCAGAGAATAGATGGGGGCAGGGCCAGTCAGAATTTTTACTACCAGTTCTCCGAACCACTCAAAATTTCCACTACCAGTTCTCCAGAACTGGTCAGAACCTGCTGAAACCCACCTCTGCTATTGTATACATTCATCAAAACCATAGTTCATAAGCACATTTCTTCTATTTCTGCTCAACAACAACAACAACAACAAAAATCCATGAGGGCTTTCCAGTCATTAATAAACAATATTGTCTTTTCTCTGATCAAACACATAAATTTGGTCCTCTCAACAAGTTCTATCATCTTCACCAACCATTCCTCTACTGTAGGTATTACCAAATCTTTCTATCTTTGTGAATACAATTATCTTGCTGTGTTTATCATATACAAAAACAAAGCTCTGTGACTGTTTTCCAACTGTTTGTCTATTAATCCCAAGAGGAAGACTTCTGGTGTTAATTGTATATTAATCTTTAAACCTTTTGAATCAGAGTATGTATTTCAATCCAAATTTTTCTAGCTTTTTTGCATGTCTATGAAGCACAATAAAATAACCATTCTTGTTCACATTTCCAACATAAATTTGAAGTACCTTTATACTTTCTAGATAATTTTTCTGGTGTCCAATACCAACAGTACAAATTCCCTTTGAGATTATATCGTAGGATAAATTTCAAACCTTTTAACTACTATTTTTCTGTTGTTCCATCTCTATATTATAACCAAAAATTGTAGCCCACTTTATGATACATTTTCACTTGTTCTTGTATTTCAAATTTCAGTTAAAGTTTATATACTTTAGCAATTACATGTTCATCATTTATACATAGATTGATTTCAAAGTCAATATTTAATATCATAATTTTTTTTGATCTTTCTGTTAAAACCACTACCAAAAATTATCGATGAAACCCATTGATAATTATATCTTTTTGCATCAGTTGTTCTCATGATTTTATTTTGTATTGAATTCTAGTATCTCATGGGTATTTTAACCATTTGTGTTTGCCTATTATTTCTCATCTATAAAATATTTCTTATGCTGAGAGCCACAAATATGTTTTCGGCCCAACCTGGACTTGTATGTATTCCATATTTTCAATATGAGATGTCTAAGTTAGTGAGTTTTAAAATCTTACATTATCCTTAACTTTATTATCCCACAAATATCCATGCAACTCAAATCTCAAATCTCACGTTCTTCTAACCCTAAAAATCTTCTATTTCTCACTAACAGCCATTCTTTCATACAAACCAAACATCAAACTGCAGAATAAAGTTTCAGATCAGGAAAACTCAATCCTCCTCTTTCCTTTGCATCTTCTTGTACCTATATCTAAAATTTAAATATATTCTTTTGCAACTGTTTAAATGGTGCATTAATTGTTAAAACAAACTCTGTCTGAAAAGGCAGAGGCACTGCGGGCCGCTCCTTCACTGTTTCCAGGGTGGCCCCACAGGCCAGATCTAAGCACCCCGTGGGCCACAAATGGCCCCGGACAATGAGTTTGACACCCCTCTAGGCAAAACATTTATCTTTATCACATAAATTTTCCCCAACAACAATTATAGTCTCTCCCATTTTAATGTACCTTTTAAAAGTTTGTTTTAATGTAATTACTTTGAAATGGCATACAATTTATATTTGTGATATCTGTGATACCTAGATATTTCACTTTTTTTTCCAATTTACTCCCCCAATCTTATGACTCTGGGATGATCACAAGTCTCTCACAATGCAATCTCAGTGCAATAATATAACATAAAAAAAAAACCCAATCTAATCCAACTAAAAAACTGTTAGATGTCCAAACATATGCTTTCATTTCTGAAAGGCCAAGCACGAGGGACAATGCATTCCATCATGCAGAGGCCACCACCACCAAGGCTCAACATCTGTCATTTGTCCCCCCCCCCACCCTTCATCTGATGACAGGATCTTAAGCAGATCCTCACTTGATGACCTGATCAGATGTTTGGAATTACTGGGCAATGGTGCAATGAAAGGAAATAATGACAATTGTTCTGAGCAAAAGTTATGGAAGGGAAGCAGACAAGATGGAAAGAAAGAGAGAAAAAAAGACTATTGGATCCCACAATATATTAATCTATGAACAGGTAGAACAGCCTTTACCAAGTTGATACCCTCCAAATCTGCTGAAGTGTTTTTATTTCCAATCAACATCATCAACATCAGCCCATGAACTTTATCCTCTAATAGCAGGAAGTTTCTAAAACAAACATGAATGCATGGGCTTGCAATATCCCATGTGATTTCTGAAATCATGTAAACATCTCCCCACCTCCTAGTGCAGATATCCAATCAATCTCTACCTGTTCAAAGAATGTGACTGCCCAGAGTAAACTTCCTCTAACCTCAGAATTCACATAACACAACTTGTTATTGTTTCTCGAGGAGTAAATGGGTTATTTGTTTTTAAAGAGAGGTTATGGAATCTATCCCATAAAACTCTATCCCATTATATTCTCAGAGGAGGAACTTCCACTATTCTGCTGGAAGCATCAACACTTATTGACAAGGAGGACTGGGCTGTCCTGTTTGCTCATCGCAGGAAGGAGGGTTTACAGTACCATTCATTCAAGAGAGCTATTGGGGAGCAGAGATAGTAATTCTTTCTTGGGGGTACTTTCCTCTAAAATAACCTCTTCCCCAGAAATTCACTTGGTGTTTGCTTTTTTGCCTTGTTTGTTTTCTAGTTTTACCTCTGCCTTTCCTTCAAGAGATCAAATCAGCATATATAGCACCCCTCCTTTCATGTTTTTGCCACAACCATCCTGTGAAGTAGGTTGGGCCAAGAGACACTTACAGAGAAAGTGTGTGTGTATATGTCTGTGCGCTCAAAGTCACCCATGGCTTTAGAAAGAGGGTTAAAGGTGGGAGCTTTGTTTAACAGAGTCTTCGAAAACTGGCTATTATTATTAGAATGTTGAAAGGGGAGAGGGAAGATTCATTGGGTTGTTTTGAAATCATTTTAGTTGTTTTACCAGTTTAAGTTGTTTTCCTGTGGCAACAGCCACGAGATGCAAAAGAATTAAAATCAATAACAAATCTGCAATCCGCAGTTCTGTTTTTGGGTCTCGGGCACTAAGTCTTGTCTGATATTACAGGTTAGAGGGAAAGTTGCAACTCTATGGGAGAGCCTGGCCCAACACGTGGTGCCTTCATATCCCCTCCTTCCCTCAGATGTCCATGCCAAGTAAGGAGAGCATCTTCTCTGACAATTCCTTAAGCCAAATCAAAGGGCACATCATTTCATTTTGGGCAGAAAGCACCCCCGCTTCGCCCCTGTTTAAAAGAATTAGTCATCACTTGCAACAGGGCTGCTGCTCCCACTGCTCCTGATCACGTCCAAGTACAGAATCAAGGGAGGCTGGGGAAGAGAGGATGATTCACCCCCTCTGGGTGAAATGCCAAGAAGAATGGGTGGGGTCATGTTCTTTAAACTAGGGATTCGTAAATGTTTACTCCAATTTGCTGCTTAGTTATAGTTGACCTCTGTGGGTTGGCACACCCACTGATTTACTGCCTTCGTACTGACAGCATTGTTGAGGAGACGTTTCCCTCCATATCTTAATTCTGTTGTTTTTTTTTTTTTTTTAAAAAGAAAGCCTTGGCAATCTACTTTCCATGCCCCCAAATAAATATTTAAGCTTTTATGTTTGGCCGTGAGAACATTACGCAGGTCTTTGAAAACAGGTAGTTTTTTTCTAGAATGCCTGGATGCACAAGGTGTTGTCATTTATAGGAATGGAGGTTATAACGCCACATCCATTATCCCTCCTGACACACACACTCACATACTGTTAGTTCCTCTCTCAAAACACTTCCTCCTGTTAGGATGGAATGTAAAAATGATGGAAAACTTTGGGCAAAGAACACCTCCCCCCCCCAATATATGTTGAAAACTGTTAGATTGTAGTCCCAAGCAAGACTAAGTGGCATTCTTAAATGAAGAAGACTGTTTCATTGGGGAAACACCAAGACTAAAACCTTGAGTGTTTAAACCAGAAATGTACCATCCGGGTGCTTAACTATTGATCTTTAAATTCTTCACAAAGGGATTTCTAGTTCTCATATGATCATTTGTGGTGGAAAATCCTTTCACAGCTCATTCATGACAGCCAGTTATTCAGCAGTAAGAGGCAAGCTGGGAAGTAATGGAGTAGATCCATCAACTAAATTAATCACCCAAATTCACTTACATAACCAGGTGCAGCCAGCAGTTCCAGCTGTCTAGCATTAAGGACAAACTGGTTATTACAGGTGTTGCTCAGGATATTAGGCTCTAAAGTTGCACCGTACTGTGTTAATTGTGCATAATCATGTTTTGCTGACAAATTCCACCCATCATCAACATAAATTTCATGCATGTTTATTCAGATGGAAGTTCCATTCAGTTCGATGGGTCTTATGACTGTGAAACTGGGTAGAGGGTTTCAGTGTAGGTAGTCAGCTTAAACCTTTTTCTCAAGGGAACAAAAAGGATCCCATTCTCTCAACTGAATCACTGAATCACTAAATCAGCATCCAGCTATCAGACCCATCTTTAATATGATTATCTTTGCTATGCTTCCTATACTGGGAGTAACTTCACAATGCATTACCAACCTATAGTACTTCCCAGTTACCAATAAATTAGGACAAGGTATGTGAAAGATGGTAAAAGACACAGTATCAGTAGTGGGTTTCAATTTCGGCTGCTACCAGTTCACTCGTGTGTGCATGCACGTGTGCATGCGCTCGCAACACTTCTGTGCATCTGCAGAAGCTTCTGCACATGAGCAGAGATGTCCAGGCAGGTGGGCGGAGCCTCCTGCCACCGCCACTACTGGTTCTCCAATCCAGGGCGAACTGATAGCAACCCACCACTGCACAGTATCACATTGTTTTTGGAGGCCAGCTGTACTGTTCTGCTGCACCCGATGTTAGATGAAAGCACACAACAAATCTGCTGGACGTTAATACATTTCAGTTGCATGGATAGTCACATAAGAAGCCCCAGTCAAGTAATGTGGCTTAATAAGAAATCAGAGATATACAACATTTTTCAGGTCAAGTCTATGGAATGGTACATTAGAGGGGTTATATTCTGAGAGGGAGATGAGGCTAAGACATAAGAAATGGATGAATTTAGGACATGCAAAATTATTTTTTTAAAAAGATTATAGTACATTTGAAGATCTCAATGGGACTCAGCCTATCTGGAGAGGTTGATCCAGTTCAAAAACTAAACAGGAGGAGGTGGGAGACCACCAAATAGTTCCAGGTCTATAGGCCACATGGGAAGGTTGAAAAAAAAAATTCTGGATGAAAATAGTGGCCAACCATATTGCTGTCAAGGGTTATACAGCTCAGTACATTAAGTCACCAGAAATTGAATTGCTTTTCAAAGAGAAGTTAGCTTAAAACAGCTAATTAAATGAAATAATTAATAAATGTAATATTATTCCACCTCTGTTGGATTACAAATTACAGCTGGTGTTTTAGAAAGCCATAGAATCTACAGCCAAAGCTTGGAAGAGTACATGCAATTGTCACAAGGCTTCTTCTGGCTGTGGATGCCTGTGTTGTCTATCTACCATAGATTCCTGGCTTTGTTTGCTATAATATGTGTTAGGAAATGAGTATTACCTACCTTGTTGGGTTGACAATATATAAACCATCTATATAGCTTTAAGACTGCTTTATTGCATCATACTGTGTCCTGATTGGTTAGCTCTGTAGCCAATCTCCTTAAGAGGGAGCTAGAAACATGGTTTGTTTCTCTTTGCTGTTCTTGCTCTCTGATATCTCTGTATGCTACTGTTTGCAAATCCAGAAGAACTGTTTATTGTGAATAACTATGACGACTGGTACAAAGACTTTGTTATTGGATTATCCCTGGACTGTCGTTTTGCTATCTCCTGATTTATATGTGTATGACCTGGACTGTTTATTGGACTATGCCTTACTATTTCCTGAAAGTAAACACAACTCAGTATATCTCTGTGTTGACTGTGTTTATTCGTATCTACTCTCAATCGCTTTCATGTACACACCCTTGCTATTCAAGGGTTACTCTGCGAATTCCTTAACAATATGGATGGAAAAAGAACACCAACAGCATCTTTTTCTTCTTAATAGTTTTTCAGTTCTTTCAAATGTGACATGTCAATACAGGTAGCCCTCGACTTACAACACTTCATTTTACGACCTTTCAAAGTTACGGCGGCACTGATAAAAGTGACTTATGACTGTTTTTCACACCTATGTCCCTTGCATCCCCATGGTCATGTGATCAAAATTCAGCCACTTGACAAATGACTCGTCTTTATGACAGCTGCTGTGCCCGGGGTCATGTGAGCATCTTTTGCGGCCTCCTGACAAACAAAGTCAATGGAGGAACCAGATTCACTTAAACAACCATGCTGCTAACTTAAACAACTGCAGTAGATTCACTTAACAACGGTGGCAAGAAAAGCTGTAAAATGATGCAAAATTCAACAAATGTTTCATTTAGCAACATACATTTTAGGCTCAATTGTGGTCGTAAGTTTAATATACGCTCTTTGGAAGGCTAGTTCCTGTGATTTCAGAATAACAGCCATGTGAGGATTGTAACTGCCTAATTAAGCCGCCGGGGGTGGCCTAATAATTTTCCTGTATTGTACCTTAATTTGCATTCATTTCCAAGTAATGAAAAAATCTCTTTACCAACAGTATTTGTTTACATTGCTTTGGCTATCGTACTAAACATGAACCCTCTTTCAGTTACAACATGAGCCAAGAAAAGGAACTTTCTGCTCATGTTGTTATGCTGTTGCAAATGAAACAATCAGTCATGTCTTCATGCTTCACCATCCAGTCCCCTTTGATTTCCTTATGTTCCCTTATTCAAAAACAACATGTAGTTGTAGTTTCCCTCGTTTTGAGTTTATTATGTGGTTTCCGTTCCAAAATAAGCAACACAGAGAGAGACATCTTCTGCATAAGATAAGCACAATGATAGAAAAGAAAAGTATTTCTGGTTCTTTGGTTGAAATGCAATCCCTGAGATTTAGCCAAAATAATATTAGCAGTAAAAGCTAATGGCTCAATCTGCCAGGACCCTGTCATGTGCACAGCAGTTTCTCAGTATGAAAATAAATAGATAGTTGCAGTGGTGGGATTCAAATAATTGAACAACCGGTTCTCTTCCCTAATGACCAGCTGGGTAGGTGTGGCTTGGTGGTCATGTGACCGTGTGGGCATGGTCAACTCAACGTCACTCACGTTGATGGGCGCTTCACCTTAGCTGTTACAATGTAATAAGGATTAACCAGAGAGGCAGTTTCTGTAAGCAGGGCAATAAAGATTAGGCTAGAAACAACACCAGAATGTTTTCTTCCTACCTTCCTTACAGGATTAGCCTTAGTAAAGTGGAAAAAAAGAAAATAAGATTTCTTCCAACAACCGGTTCTCCGAACTGCTTAGAAAGTTAACAACCGGTTCTCCCGAATAGGTGCAAACTTGGTGAATCCCACCACTGGATGCTTAGTTATTCCAAGCTGAAATTAAGGCCCATGGAACGATAAAGTCAATTTATCAAAAATTCCTTGCCCCCCCCATCTCATCTATCTTTAAAAATGAAGATGTTCTCCAGTCAAACCATTAGAAAAGCAAAAAGAAATAGTGCAGGAAAAAAAATCTGTAAAACATGAGGTAAGGGATGGGTGTGGCCTTGACATCAAAAAGACAGAGGTATGTAATTAAACAGCCTTTACAGTTCTCCAAGAGTAGAGCTACACCTTAGGCATTCTAATTTCCTCTTGCAGAGTAGATGATCACAAAAAGAAAATTTAGAGATAGATTGGGCACTTTTGGAATTATCCACATCAGAGCCTGAAATGCTTGAACAAGGCCTCAAAAGAATTTCACTATGAATATCTTCAATGAGAGATGCTTTGCTACCATAGTATGTGAATTACATACCTACCTCGTGCCTGAGATCCCTGGTTTTTATAGATGAAGTGGGTGGGATGGATAAAAGCCCCCAAGATAAAATTTCAAGATAGAATCTGGGGACTTCATTGATATGTCCACAGAATTTTCTTAGCAACGAAATGTTTTTTAAAAAATTTTATATTTTCCCAATAGCATTGATAAATGGGTCCTTATTAAGGTTGGCTAATGTAATTCAAAAAAGAAGGTAATACCTTGACTTGAAAACAGAAATTCAAGGAAGCTTAATTGGTGCCAGCAGTACAGTCTGTTTAGTACAAGTTTCACATAGTTTTATCTTCTCTTTCTATTTTATACATTTACTGTTCTATGAAGGAGGTAGTCCTTTTATTAGTTAGTTGCTGCAACTTTACTTTTCCTGGAATCCCCTTGAATGAAAGGGGGCTTTGGAATTATAAAATAGTTTTAAAATATATTCTAGTGTATCTTCATGTCTGGAGATGCCTAAAACAAATTGTAAAAGTCATTGGCTATAAGCCAAATATCACAATAAGGGGCTCATGACTGATTCTGGAAAAAGTATCTTGACTATTCAGTTTTCATTCAAGGAGTGAGTTCTACTGATATAGAGAAAAGAATATATTAGCTAGTTCAAGGTATTCTATAGCTTGAATGGAACTACTCTATTCCTCTGTTTCTGTGATGAACCATCATTACAGAAAGGTATGATGAATAGTTGGGTGAAAGTAGTCCTTTTGGAAAATTGAGATTGTGTGGTTTGCAAACTCAAGAAAACTTGCCATAAGAAAACTTGCCTACAGCATTCACAACACAGTCAGTCATGAAACTCTGATTTAGCAGGATACGAACAATCTGCTCAGATGTTGTCTGTCATATCAGTGGGATCAGTAGTAAATCAATACGTTACTGATGTTTTGCTTTTCAGTACGAGGGAGGTGTCCTAATCACCCCCCCAAACAATCTTTTCAGGATGTGCAGGTGTGGCAAGACCATGGGCACATTGAGGCCCACGAGTACTACAACTGCTTACCTTTGAACTAGGCACCCTGCCTTCAATGAATGCATTTTCAAAAATGCATTTAATGCATTTAAATATTAATTAGGGAAATTTACGGAACCTTTGATGTTTCCTATGCTGGTGGCAAATTTTAGGCAGGGCTGCTTTAATTTCTTTGGTCCTTTGATATACTTCCCGGGAATATCTGACTGCCTATCATCACAACCAGGCTAATGACCCAGATCTGGTCTTGTCTGATCTGGTGATCAGTATTGAAGGGCAGATCCCTTATACTTCGTTCAGTGTTGTGGCCCATTAGCGGCCTGTGCAGATTGTAGCTGATTCTGACAATGAGGAAGCTGGTGTGGTGCTGCGCCAGCAGCCTGTGCAGCTGGCGCTCGAGTCGGACAGTGAGGAGGCTGGAGAAGATGTGGTGTCAGAGGCAGGGATTCAGCCAGGGCCTTCAGAACCTCCAGAAGCTCCTTTAAATGAAGAGGATGAAGAGGAGGAGCCTCTTCTTGATGCACGGGCGCGCAGAACTGCCAAAAGGCAGGAGTGGCTCCTCAGGAGGAGGTCTCCTCGAGAGTAAGGCTTGGGGCTAATTGGCCACTCCCTTAGCCTATTTAAGGAGGAACGCCGCTTGCAGCAAGCTGTAGGGAACAACTTCAGTTCAATCTCCTTCGCGTCTGGATTCTCTGTAAAATTGTTTCTGGGCTTTCTGCCAACTCTAGTAAGACTGTGATTACCTTATCTTAGAATTCTGGTAGGCTGTTAAGACAGTTTATTAACAGTCTTTGGTTGATAAAGACTAAGTTATTTGAGTAAAATAAGCTTTGTATAGAGTTTGTGTGTGCTGCGTTCTTTGGGGTCCGTACCTGGGGCAGAACATTCAGAATGCCTGAAAGCTGGCTGACAAACCATTGTCCAACCAATCTGGAGATTTCCAGATAACCAAGCCAGACAGTGATATAACCACAAGCCCATTTCTTGCTTTTATGCCCATGGCAACTAAGCAAATATTCATACTATTGCATTGTATGTTATTTTAAATCCTGATGCCTGCCGTCCAAGAGAACACAGTACACATGTAAAATGTAAAAGTGGAAGCTCCTTTGAGCTAAGGTCATCTCTTGGTGATTTCATGGATAATTCATGGAGACCTACAGAAATAGTTTGCCAATTCCTTCTTCTGGGAAGTTTTTTCAACCCACAGTCTACTCATGAACTTTGGATTTTCTGGTAGTCTTCTTTCTAAGTTCAAACAAGGTCCAATCTTCCTTAGCATGTTTAAATCAAATAGGTACTGCCCCTTAGGTGGTTAACTGTGCATCATCATCATCATCATCATCATCATCATCATCATCATCATCATCTTCCACCACTTTCTTGTTTGTTCCTGTTCACCCCACTTTTTTCACAACCTCCTACACCTCTAAGGGGCCATGATATCATCACAGGGTATCCATGAAGGCTTGAAGAAATATGATTTAAGTCAAGTCTGGTGGTCGGTGGTCATGATTCGTGGCAAACAGAAGGTGTTTAAAGGGAGTCCATGGTGAAGAAAAGGTTGAGAACCACTGTCCTATACTAAAGGTCAGGGACAGTTTTAAAAAAATAAAAAAAATAACTACTGGCTGCTGGCAATTTATTAACTAGAAACTATTACAGAAAAGCTGACTGATATTTCCAAGTTTCTGAATTTTTGATAAATGAATCATATCGTTTGTAAATAGATTTACAAAAACCTTGTTTTGTGCCAGGGATCTGCTCAGTTGATGCCTGCTCAGTCGATGCTCAATCGATATTGTTCCCCAATCCTGTTATATAGTCTTAAAACATGTTGATTTTAAATCTGGCAAGTCAAATATGAAAAGTAGTACTTATTGATATTCATGAATTTGCTAGGGAGGCGCATAGACATGGGTTAAGTGGAACAGAAGGAAGAAGCAGAAGAAAGGAAAATTTGCATACTTCCAGTAACTAAAGCTGAGCTTTTGTAACATCTAAATAAAATTTCTGCATAGGTTATTGACATTATGCAATACATTTTGCATGCTATATGCATACATACATTTCCAGAACTTTCCATATGTCTGGACCCTGTAGTTTTTGTAAAAAGAATCCATAAATAATCATGATAGCTAAAAAGTCTTTTCTTATATAGTCTATAAAAGTTTATATATTATTATCAATTCATTGCAGCATGTATTATTTATTTAATTTATTCAATTGATATGGCTGCTAAGTATCTGGAAAATGGTATAATGTACTTTGATGTTTTCATTGTAAAACTTAATTTTGCTACCCTTCTCAGAGCTAGGTCCCTATTTGCTACTTCAGATAATTTTCTGTGCTCAGATTGTGATATAAGCTAAACTTTACTATTACTAAACTTTACTATATCTGGTGAAATGTGACCAATTCTTAAATGTTTGTCAAATTAAATCAACTAAGTTACCCTGGCTGACTCGATAGGATTTATTGATTGTAGCTTCATCCATGATAACTATGTGAAGATCTATCAACAAAGGGAATGCTTACCATTCCATATAGAACTTGGTCATTACTTCCTAATCTTTTGTTAATGAAATTGCAGAAATATGCTATTCAGCATATTTATACTGATAATTGTGGGTCCACAAGTACCGTTCCTTACACTTAAACCTTATACAGTATAGGCTATGAGTTAACTCTGGATATAACCAATAGACCCCCAAATGTTTTAGCTAAAAGACTACAAATGAAATACTGCATGTCTCATGAACCGCATGTAGGCAAAGTGACAAAAGGTATACAATACAAATTTCGGGATA